>NC_059289.1:18001772-18006772 GCF_017591435.1 Portunus trituberculatus
GAGAGAGAGAGAGAGAGAGAGAGAGAGAGAGAGAGAGAGAGAGAGAGAGAGAGAGAGAGAGAGAGAGAGAGAGAGAGAGAGAGAGAGAGAGAGAGAGAGAGAGAGAGAGAGAGAGAGAGAGAGAGAGAGAGAGAGAGAGAGAGAGAGAGAGAGAGAGAGAGAGAGAGAGAGAGAGAGAGAGAGAGAGAGAGAGAGAGAGAGAGAGAGAGAGAGAGAGAGAGAGAGAGAGAGAGAGAGAGAGAGAGAGAGAGAGAGAGAGAGAGAGAGAGAGAGAGAGAGAGAGAGAGAGAGAGAGAGAGAGAGAGAGAGAGAGAGAGAGAGAGAGAGAGAGAGAGAGAGAGAGAGAGAGAGAGAGAGAGAGAGAGAGAGAGAGAGAGAGAGAGAGAGAGAGAGAGAGAGAGAGAGAGAGAGAGAGAGAGAGAGAGAGAGAGAGAGAGAGAGAGAGAGAGAGAGAGAGAGAGAGAGAGAGAGAGAGAGAGAGAGAGAGAGAGAGAGAGAGAGAGAGAGAGAGAGAGAGAGAGAGAGAGAGAGAGAGAGAGAGAGAGAGAGAGAGAGAGAGAGAGAGAGAGAGAGAGAGAGAGAGAGAGAGAGGTCACGCACGTGGTAGCTCCGTGTTTTTCGTGGTGTTACAGTGGTTTAACAAAGTGCAGTGTTGTGAAAATTTCAGTGCTTGAAGTGCTAAGTGTCCTGGTGTCCATGTAAAAGTGTAAGGTGTGCTAAGCCTTGCAATAGTGTTGAAAAATCACTTGAAAAGAGTGTTTGTACCCGTGCAGTGACTGAGACCCGGGCCTGACCTGACGCGAGGCCTAAGGCAGCACACAGTTGCCAAATCTCCAAGGTAGTTTTTAAACAACCTGTATCTCTCTCCGTGGCTGGTTTGGCTTGACTTGTGGGAGAGGTAGTTAGTGTCGTGTGTTTTTTGTGCGCCTGTGGGGAAGTGCTTTGTGTTCTGTGCCAGTGTTCAGTGTCTGTGTTCACGAGTGTGTTAGTGTCGCACGTGTCGTTTAGAACCAACACTCGTTGTCGCCCCCACACCTGGCTCCACACCCCAGGAATCACTTATCCTCTCCTCAATGTCTAGCCCCGCCCATCGCCCCATAGCCAGGCGAGACTTGCCTGGCTACCAGCCACAGAATTGGTGTTGCGTTTGTGGCAAAGCAACACTTAAGACTCAACACGTGAGCTGTGACGAGGAAACCTGCCGTAACCTTTGTCACAACAGCTGCCTTGGGGATACGCCAGTCTTCAAGTGTAGCTACACGGAGCAGCTACGACTCCAAGCAAACATCCCGGACCCCGTCACCTACATCATCGAGGAGACTGATACACCCCAACGCCACTACCGGACGACAGTGGGGAGAGTCAGTGGGAGGGCTTGAGAGAGGAGAGCTAGTTTCACTAGTTGAGAAGCTCACTGAGGAAGCCTCTCAACAAAACTGTGTGATTAAGTCCCTCCAGGACGACCGAGACTTGATCATACAACACAGAGACGTGTTTGCTGCGGCTCTCAGAGTAGCAGACAGGCTGATAGCGTCAAAACAGCGCCAGACGCAAGTAGCCACACGCTCTCAGGCAGTCAGCGCCCACGCAGAGTCAATTGACGAACACTGGGAGGTGGTTTGTCAGGACTCTGAGAGGTGGAGGACGTGGTGGAGCTCGGATAAACCGCAACAGCTCCGCCACTCAGCTGTTTTCTCAACTTCCACCTTCCCTTCGCCTGCCCGGGAAACAACGACCGCTCCGCCTACCTCCACTGCTTCCATCGCCACACAGAGCGACTGTGACACCTCCCCAGCGTCTACTGTCACCCTTCTGCCACACAGAGTGACTGCTCGGTACTCACTACCACGTCTACCGCCACACAGAGCAGCAGGGACTCTTCCTCCATAAACACAGCGAACGGAGTAGATCGCGGTGCCTCTGTTCGCCCACGAACCTCTCCTCAGACCACTTCAGGAGATTGGAGAAAAAAGAAAACTAAGAGGGAAGTGCAGCAGGACGCGAGGAAGGTGTCCAGCGAAGGACTGAGGACTCACCAGGCCACCAAGCAGACACAAAAGCGAGCCAAGGCAAAAGTGTGTGAGTACTGCTCACGGAAAGGACACACTTCTGCTACTTGCCACGCCAGAACTGACGATTTACGTCAGGAGCGTCTCCTACAGCGGCTCCTTACGGTGGAAAGACACACAGCCACACCCTTCCCACCTGCAGCGCCTCAGCCCGCCCACCACCTCACTTCATTTCAGTCCTTACCACAACCTCGCCCACTCCTTCCTCAGCCTGGTATCTGGAATCAGAGCCAGGGGCGGCAGTGGACCACCTCTTCACCAGTACCAGCAGTCGGCCGCGGACCCTAACCACCACCTCGGACTAGCAGGCCTCGCTCACTACCATCCCTCACCATGGTACAGCCAGCTTGCCCCGCCGCCAACTAAAGGTCGTCTCTAGCAACGTCCGTGGTCTCCGGACTAACCTTGCAGACTTATACCACAACTGTGTGCAACGACACAATGCAGACGTTGTTGTGGTGACAGAGACATGGCTGAACAGTGAGGTGGAGCCCACGTATGGCAGGATGCAGGGCTTCACCCACTGGGTGAGGAGGGACCGACAGGAGCGAACAGGAGGTGGAGTGGCTGTCTGCTTCAAGGAAGGAATGCAGGCCCAGCTACTCGACATAGACACGCCTCCACTGATGGAGATGATGTACTTCCGAGTAACGCTGGCAGACCGCTCAGCCCTCCTACTGTGTGCCCTGTATCGCCCCCCGCGACAAGGGCCTGACTCACTCCTGTACCTGACTGAGACTTTAGACAACCTGATGATGGCACACAGCTGCAGCCACGTGCTGATTGTGGGGGATCTCAATCACCACCTGGAAAGAGACGCCTACGAGAATCTCCTGAGGTGCAGGGTCTGACAGATCATGTCACCTTCCCCACACATGAACGAGGAGGGACATTAGACCCTGTCATCTCAGACTACCAGGAGGACAAGCTTCAGTGTCATCAGCTGGGGCTCGTGGGCAGCTCTGATCATCACGCTGTACTGACACAGCTGGAAGTGGGCGTGGCTCGGGACGAGGCCACCACCCGCACCATCTGGCTGTGGAACAAAGCAGACTGGGCTTCCCTGCGCCGCGACCTGACCCACACCCCATGGGCCACTCTGCTACAGGGAGGAGCAGAGAGTGAAGCACTTGCACTCACCTCTCACCTTCTCGCCCTCCAGAGACGCCACGTCCCACACAGGGAATACACCACCAGACCGACGGATCAGCCATGGTTTGGCTACCGTTGCCGTGTTGCTGCTGAGGCAAAGTATGCTGCCTGGCTCCGCTACAAGAGGAACCCGACTCGGCGCAACAAGGACTTGCATAGGGCTGCATGCAGGAGGATGGTGGTAACCAGCAAGTGGGCCTTAAAAAAGTGGGAGGAAAGCCTGCGCCGGAAACTGTGTGGCACTGGCGTAGGAAACAAAACTTGGTGGTCCCTTGTTAAGGACAAACAGGAACTGGCCACCAAGAATCCATCCCTCCCTCAGCAAGCAGGACGGTACTGTCGCCACCAGCAGTAAGGAGAGGGCACAGTTGCTGGCTTCCTTGTTTGCTGGAAAATGAAGGTGGGGAATCCACAGCAGCCACCGCCTCAGCTGGTCCAGCAATGTGAGAAGACTGTCACCATGGTGGAGGTGACGCATCAGCAGGTGAAGCGATTATTGCGGGGCTGGACACACAGAAAGCCACCGGCCCTGATGACATCAGCCCGCACCTGCTGAAGCGATGCTCCCAGGAACTGGCTGCCCCTCTCACCCAAGTTCACAACTTGTGTACGGGAAAACGTCTGGCCTTCAGTGTGGAAGGAGGCTCGAGTAGTTCCTGCACACAAAAAGCTCCAGGACGGACCCAAAAAACTACAGACCCATATCCCTGTTGTCAGTGGTGGGTAAAGTGTTTGAGAGGGTCGTGGCAGAGGTGGTGTGTAGCCATCTCAAGGACAATGCCCTCCTCTCAGACCAACAGTTTGGGTTCAGACCTGGAAGGTCAACCTCCGACCTAATGATGCTTCTCACCAGGCAGTGGCAGGACGCCCTCGACGACGGCAAGGACACTATAGTGGTTGCTTTGGACATAGCTGGAGCTTTTGATAAAGTATGGCACAACGGATTACTGGAAAAGCTTCGTGCTAAAGGCATCCAGGGTGGCTTGCTACGACTCCTGGGAAATTACCTGCAGGACAGAAGCCTCAAGGTGGTTGTCAACGGGCAAACATCTGAGTCCCTGCCTGTGGAGGCATCAGTGCCACAGGGTTCAATTCTTGGCCCACTCCTGTGGAATATCTACGTGGATGATCTTCTCCAGCTACTGCCAGGAGTCAAGGCCTATGCTGATGACTGCACCCTCTCCTATACCTATCCACGCCAGGACAGTGGGCGGGCTGCTGAGGCCATCAATCAGCAGCTACGAGTGATAGAGGAGTGGGGTGCTCGCTGGCAAGTGACATTCGCGCCGGAGAAGACACAGGCAATGGTTGTCTCTCGGTCCCCAGCCGCCATGGCAGCAATGGCAGGAAAGTTGTCTTTGGCGCTGCTGCTCTCCCACTCCAAGATGACGTCAAGATACTTGGAGTGGAGGTGGATCGAGGGCTGAGGTTTGACAGCCATGTCAAAACCATTGCCAAGAAAGCCTCTCACAGGATCTCCGCTCTCAGAAGGATCGCCAGTTTCCTCGACAGGAAGGGGAGACTGCTGCTGTACAAGGCACAGGTGCGGCCCCACCTTGAGTACGCAGCTCTCTCCTGGATGTCCTGTGCCGCCACACACAGAAGGAGACTGGACAGCATCCAACGCCGCGCCATACGGCTAGTAGATGCTGCAATACCACCTCACCCAGAGCCTGAGCGTCCCTTGATTCACTGGAACACCGCAGAGATGTGGCGGCGATCGTAGTGTTCCATAAGGCACAGGTGCAAAGAGTGCCACATCTGGCAGGGCTGCGTCAT
>NC_059289.1:18009272-18049272 GCF_017591435.1 Portunus trituberculatus
GAGAAGGATAAAGAATGACTACAGTTTTTGACAAGCATGAAAATAGAGAAAAAGAAAAAAGAAAAAGGAGTGTGGGCAAAAACAACTTCATATTCACTATAGAGAAAATAAGAATAGCAGAAAAAAAATTAGGAATCTGAAAAAAAATAGAGAAAAACAGAATAAGAGAAGAAGGAAAGGAGGGTAAAGATGGATGGAGTTTTTAGCAAGCAAGAAAAGAAAAAAATAAATAAACTTGAAGATAAAAAGGAAAAAAAAGGAAACAGAATAAGAGAAGAAGGAAAGAAGAGTAAAGATGAATGGAGTTTTGGCAAGCATGAATATAGAGAAAAGAAAAAAAAAGAAAAAGAAAAAACAGTGTAGGGAGAGAGAGAGAGAGAGAAAAAAAAATCCCTTCATATTTACTATACAGAAAATAAGAATAACAGGAAAAACAAACTTGAAAATATGAAAACGAAATAAAAAAAAAAAACAGAAGAAGAAGAAGAAGAAGAAAGATGGATACAGTTTTTTGGCAAGCATGGAAAAAAAAAAAAAAAAAAAAAAAAAAAATGAGTGTAGGGAAAAAGAAGACTCGTGTTTACTATCCTAAAGCAATCCAATCCAATTACTTTACCACAAACAACCTAACAAGGGACAATAAATCTGCTGCTGTTTCCTCCTCCGTGAAGTGAACAAGAGGGAACGGGAGAGAGAGAGAGAGAGAGAAAGAGTAACAGGAGAGGGAAAAAACGGGAAACAGGAGAGGGAGGAGGAAAGAGGGGATAATCGGAGGGAGGGGAGACACTGAGGTTTAAATGCACTGTGGTGGAAAAGAAATGGGAAATAACAGAGAGAGAAAAGGGGAAAATGAAAGGAAAGGGAGAAAAGAGTACTGGAAATGAGAGGGAAGCCTGAGAAGAAGGGAGAGGGGAGAGGGATGTACAGATGAAAAGGGAAGGGGAGAAGAGGGGATCACTAGCTATCGGAGAAGGCAACACTGGAATTAAGGGGAGAGGCTGAGCGGAATACAGTAGGAAGAGGAGGAGGAGGAGGAGGAGGAGGAGGAGGAGGAGGAGGAGGAAGAGAGGAAGGAAGAGGAAGAGAGGTACAAGTAAAGGGGAATGAGCGGTGATCACAAGAGGGTCACAGTAGCACAGGAGGGGAGAAGGGGAGAGGGAGGCGGCGGTCAGAGGAGCAATAGGGAGATGAGGGGAGCAGAGAGGGAAGGGGAGGTGAGGGTCGGATGTTGCTTACCGACCGTGACAGGGTAGAGGGCATTGCAGGGGGAGAACAAGGGGGAGAACAGGGGGAGAAGAGGGGAGAGATGGAAAGGAAACAACAGTATGAGGCAACATTTACTGAGGGAGGGAGAGACAAGAGAACGAGCTGCATCAAGGGGGGGAACGAAAGGGGAAAAAAAAAATAATGCAGACAAACTCCCTGCGAAACAAACCATGGAGGTATTTATAGAGTCAGGAGAGCAGCAGGCGCGTCTGTGCGGGGCGGATACAGGTGAAAGGATACTGTAGGAGGGAGGAAAAAGGAGACGGGCGGCTGGTGCGGGGAATGAAGGGAAAGACAAACAAGCAGAGACGAGCTACACTGGTGGATTTAAAAGTGAGACAAAGGGATGTGGAGGAGGAGGAGGAGGAGGAGGAGGAGGAGGAGGAGGAGGAGAAAGCACAAGAGATACAATGGAGGTGAAAGTTAGCTAAAGGTGTGAAACAGAAGATAACACAAACATTAGAAGAGAGAAAGTGTAAGCAGAAAAAAATATATATACTGAGAGGTGGAAGAGATCACAAACTCAACCAAAACACACCCACTCCACCCACAGCCCACTCACATCCACACTGACGCCATCCACGTCAGCTAAAGGTGCAAAAAAAAGGAGAAAATAGGACAAAGGGGTCTCCAAGTGCACGGGTTCGAATCCTGTCCACGGTCTGAGTGTAGGTTGGGCTTCCTCACTCAGGGCAATGGTTTCCTAGCGGGTGGGCTTTGAGATAGGAGGTACCCCAAAAAGTATCCCCTTTAGCCCATAAATTCCCGTGAAAAGCCCTCAAGGTGTAAAAAAAAAGAAAAAAAGAAAGAACTAGAAGCAAAAACCAAACCAACCAAAACACACCCACTCCACCCACAGTCCACTCACATCCACACTGACGCCATCCACGTGGTAATGGTGGTGGTTGCGGCAGCGGTCCTCCCCCTCGCTGGGTGTGAGTCCCGGCTGGTGTCTGAAGAACTCCTGCTCATTCTTGTACCACTTGAGTGTGTACAAACTCGACGGGCTCTCCTCCTCGTAGTCACAGCGGAGATGCACCTGGTCACCCTCGAGGGCCACGGCGGGCACGTCCAGTTTGGTGATGCGCACGCCCTCCACGCAGCCTCCTGCAGGACACCAAACACCCGCCTGAGTCTTAAGAAGGGGAAAGGTGGGCGTGGGAGAGACTTAAATACACAGGAAAGTAAAAGGGAGGGGAAAAGAAATGGGAAATAAGAAAAGAAAAAGGAAAAATGAAAGGAAAGGGACAAAAGAGTACTGGAGATGAGAGGGGAGACTAAAGAGAAGGGAGAAGAGAGTTGGGAAGAAGGAATGTACAGATGAAAAGGGAAGGGGAGAAGAAGGGGAAAAAGTGGCCAAGGGAGAGAAAATGAGGGTTATGATAGGGAGATGGTGGGTATACATGGCCAGAGAGAGAGAGAGAGAGAGAGAGAGAGAGAGAGAGAGAGAGAGAGAGAGAGAGAAAGTGGAGGAATGAGAAAGGGATGACGAGAGACTTGGAGAGGAGAGGAGAGAGGGGAGAGGAGAGGGGAGAGGGGAAAGGGGAGAGGAGAGAGGGATGAGATGAGACAGTTGCTTTGGGGAGGGAAGGAGGGAGGAGAGAGGCAGGAAGGGGGTGAGGTGGGGTGGAAAAGGCGGGTGAGGGAAAGGGCGAGGGCGAGAGGTGAAGGAATGTCGATTCGTGGGCGTATTGTGAAAAAAGGAAAAACAAGGGGCGGAGGGTATAGGTAGGTAAGTAAAGGGTGGGCAGGATGCTCGGGGGTGGGTGGGGGTGGGACGGATGGGCGGGGATGGGCGGGGGTGGGCGGGACAGGTCGTTCCCCGCACGTTAATGCCACTAAATACTCCCGATGTTCGTTTACTTCGATTAGCCATTATTGTAAATCAGGAGGAGGATGGCGAGCGCTGAGGCCCCACCCCGACACACACACACACACACACACACACACACACACACACACACACACACACACACACACACACACAGACACACGCACATACGTACACATACATTTGTACACAGGTTAAAATGTTATGAACTTGTACACACGTGAAAAAATATAAGTAGAATGCAAAACACAAAGCTACACACACACACACACACACACACACACACACACCATTTTCTTTCCTACAATTAAGAGACAAAACGAGGCTTACCAGACAGACCACAAATGACGGTAACACAACAAAAACACACACACACACACACACACACACACACACACACACACACACACACACACACACACACACATACACACCATATCTCTCTCTAACACTGAAAGAAGGGAGAGAGAAAATGAGAGAAATGAGACGATAAGCAGACCAAACACACACACACACACACACACACACACACACACACACACACACACACACACACACACACACACACACACACACAAGGACAAACACGGGAAGTCATGCAGGAAAATGTGTTAGGCGCAGAGGCGAGGCAGCGAGCAGGGTGGTGGACGGTGTGGAGTGTGTGTGAGGGGGCAGGCAGGCACTGTGTTGAGCGTTACTTGAGGCACTCTGGCACTCCCCCGACGTCTATGCCTCGCCAACGCTCCCCGCCGGCCTGTGAATGTCCAATTTTCAGAGGTAGGTAGTGAGTCACCCACCCATGTCCCCATTCAACTCTTGTTCAGTCTAGCCCTTTTCTGCCCTCCCTCCGGCTGTTCTGGTGTGTTCTGGCTCCTGTTCTGCTTGTTTAGTCTTGTTTTGTCCCAGTTCTTGTTTATTCTCGTCTGTTCTGGTGTGTTCTGATCCTTTTTCAAGCTGCTTAGTGTTGTTTTGACCCTATTCTGGTTGTTTAGTCTTATTTTTGTTCATGTTTTTGTTCATTCTCATCTGTTCTGGTTCCTGTTCTGCTTGTTTAGTCTTGTTTTTGTCCCAGTTCTTGTTCATTCTCGTCTGTTCTGGTGTGTTCTGCTCCCTGTTCTAGTTATTTAGCGTTGTTTTTTGTCATATTTTCTTTATAATGTCTGTTTTGATCTGTTTTTGGTCTGTTATATCTCCCCTTTTAGTCCTTTTGCCTCTGCTCTGTTTAATCCTGTCTGTTTTTGTCTGTTCTGCTCTGTTCTAGTTGGTTTTGTGTTACTTTGTCCTAGTTTTGTTGTTTTCTTGTCTGTTTCAGTCTGTTCTGCCCTCTCTAGTCTGTTTCACCTGTGTTCTGCTCTACACTGTTTGTTCCCGTTTGTTTTACCGTTTTTTTTTCTATTTAGTGTTATTTTGCCTCTATTTTGTTATATTCTTGTCCGATTTGGTCTGTTCTGCTGTTCTACCGTCTCTAATCTTGTTCTGGCATTGTTTTTGTTGTGTTCTGCTCGCTTCCTTCACTGTTCTCCCTTCCTCATAATCTGTTCTGCCCTGTTCTCCTCTGTTCTCTTCTGTTCTGCTGTTCTACCGTCTCTAATCTTGTTCTGGCATTGTTTTTGTTGTGTTCTGCGCTCTTCTGCCACTGTTCTCCCTTTCTCATGCTCTGTTCTCCTCTGTTCTCCTCTGTTCTGTTGTTCTGTCCTCACCAACTCTCACCTGTTTCGCTTTTCTCAGTTCTCTGTTTGTTCTTATCTCTCTCTCTCTCTCTCTCTCTCTCTCTCTCTCTCCCCTATATATTTATCTCCTCTGTTTCCTTATCTCCGTTCCTCTGCGATTCTCCTCTTCTGTTCTTCTGCCTCCTCTTCTTATTTGATATTCCTCCACTCCCCTCCTTTATTCCTCCGTCCTTTCCTTCCCTTTTCCTTCCTCGTCTTCACAATCTGACCTATTTTCTCTCTTTTCTTTTTTCATCACTTATTTTTCCTATCCACTTCTTCTTTCCAATTAACATCATCTCTTTGTTTTTCTCCTCTTCCTCCTCCTCCTTCTCCTCCTCTTCATCTTCCTTTTCTATCCTTTTCCCCGTTTTTCTTTCTTTCTTTCTTTCTTCTTCTTTTAAGGCTATTGTTATCCTCTTCTTCTTCCTTTCTCCTTTTTCTTTTCCTTTTCCCCATTAATGCCTTTTCTTCTTTTTCTTCTTTTTTCTTTCTTCTTCTTCTTCTTCTTCTTCTTCTTCTTTGTTTTATTAATTATTTTACGTCTTATTTCGTTTCCTTCCTTCTTCTTTTCTGAATATCACTGTTATCCTCCTATTCTTCCTCTTCCTCCTCTTCCTCTTAATTTTTCCACCCTCCTCTTCTTTCTCTTCCTCCTCTTACCCTAACCTCTCTCTTCCTTTTCTTCCTTTTTCCTCCTCACCCTCCTCTTCTCTCTCTTCCTTGTCTTATCCTAATCCTTTCTCTTCCTCCTCTTCCTCATCTTCTTTCCTTTCCTTTTCTTCCTCTTCCTTGCCATATCCTTATTCTCTCCCTTCCTCCCCTTTCTTTTCATCCAAGCCATTCTTTTCTTCCTCTTCCTTTTCTCATCTTAATCCTCTCTCTCTCTCTCTCTCTCTCTCTCTCTCTCTCTCTCTCTCTCTCTCTTCCTCCTCTTCCTCCTTCTTTTCACATCCTCCTCCTCTTTACCATCCAGCCTTCTTTCTCTTCTACTTAACCACACCCCTGTCTCCTCCTCCTCCTCCTCCTCCTCCTCCTTCCTCCTCCTCCCCCTACAGTCACTTTCCGCCACCGCCACGCCACCTGCAGCGCCCAACAATAGCCTTTTCTTGACCCGAAGCAGACCAACACGTAATGCAATAATGTGCCTCTCGCATGCTCTCTCTCTCTCTCTCTCTCTCTCTCTCTCTCTCTCTCTCTCTCTCTCTCTCTCTCTCTCTCTCTCAGTTAGACAGACAGATAGACAGACAGACAGACAGACATATAAATAGACAGACAGACAGACAGACAGACAGACAGACTTACTCACTTCATTCTTATCAAGTGTTTTTTTTTCTTTCTTTTTCAATCGCACTTTTTTCTTTTTGCTTTTCGTGTTTGTTTTGTTTCTTCGCTGTGTTAGTTCCCTGTGTGTGTGTGTGTGTGTGTGTGTGTGTGTGTGTGTGTGTGTGTGTGTGTGTGTGTGTGTGTTTATTCTTCGTTTTGTGTTGTTTCTATTTGTTGAATTCTGTTTCTTGTTTCTTGTTTCTTTCTTTTCTTAATTCATTCTTTGCATTTGTGTGTTTTCTCTTTCTTTTGTCTATTTATCTCTTGTTATTGTTTGCTCTCTCTCTCTCTCTCTCTCTCTCTCTCTCTCTCTCTCTCTCTCTCTCTCTCTCTCTCTCTCTCTCTCTCTCTCTCTCTCTCGTGTATCTTTTTTTCTTACTGCCTGTCCGTCCGTTTGTCTGTCTGTCTGTCTGTCTGTCTGTTTGTGGTGATTAATGAGTTATTTTCATCCATCTTTTTAACGTTCGTCTCTAATTATCCACGTTTTTCTCAGCAGGTCACGCCATTATCCACACTTGTCACTCTCCTCACTCTGGCCTTGATCCATCCACCGTTGTTCATTCCTCCTTTCCTCCTCTTGTTTTCACTTCTTTCTCTCCTGTTTTTCCTTCCTTTTCCTTCCTTTTCCTCTCATTCTAACTTACTTTCTCTCCTCTTTTCATCACTAATCCACCGTTTTTCCTCCCTCCTTTCTTCTCCTTGTTTCCTCTTGTTTGTCTATTTTCCCTTCCTTTTCCTCTCACTCAAACCAACTCACTCTCTCTCTCTCTCTCTTTCTCTCTTTCCCCTTCTCTTCACTATTTTGCCGTTATTCCTCCGTCCTTTCCTCTCCTTGTTTTCTCTTGTTTGTCTTCTATTTTTTCTTCTTTTCCTCCCTCGTCTTCACAGTCTAACCCTTTCTTTCTCTCTTTCCCTTTTTCATCATATCTTTCCTATCCACCTCTTTTTTTTCTCTCCAGTGACATAATTTTCTTTTTGTCTTCCTCCTTCTCTTAAGTGGGTTCTCCCTTCTCTTGTTTCTCTTGTTAAGTCTCATCCACCTCATCCACCTTCCTCAACCTCACTAATCCATTGCACCAACAAACACTCTTACTTGTTCTTACTTATTCCTTCTATTCAAAATTCTTCATGGTTTTTCTGTTTATCTGTTCTTCTTTTCATTATTTTTGGTAAACTCTGGAACTCCTTGCCGGCTTCTGTATTTGAAGACAGTTTTCTTTCTTTTTCATCTATTTATCTAGTATTATTTCTTCTCCTTGGTCGGGATTTCTCCAACATTAAAAAAAAGTTGACTTATTCGCAAGTAAATGACACGTTACCCATAATATACCACTTGCTACTGAATATTTGGGTTTCCTGTTCTTCCAGTCCCTAACCTCTTATCCTTCAAATACCCTTTCCAATCAAGCTTCTATCATCCGCCTCTTACACTCCCTAAGTCCTCCTTTTCATTTCCCCTTTCCAGTCATGTTCTCTCTCTCTTTCTCTTTCTCTCTCATGTATTCTCTCCACCCCTTTCCCATTTCCCCTTTATCATTTGAACCCTTTAACCACACCACACCACCATTTATCCACGCCTTCCCTGCACACACACACACACACACACACACACACACACACACACACACACACACACACACACACACACACACACACACACACACTCCCCTCACACACTCACACACCCACTCATGCCATTACTCGGGTCCCTCTCTGTCACCACCATCACCACCATCACCACCATCACCACCATTACCACCACCACTCGTACCCAAACATCCGCTCTTACAAGGTCAGTCCAATATACTTCTTGTTTATGTTTCTGACCGTGTATTTGTCATGTCCACACCTCCTACCACACGGAGCTAGACAAACACACACACACACACACACACACACACACACACACAGCAACACATTCAGAAACACTTCAACGTCACACTTCCCACTGTTATGAAAGGGTTCTTGTTAAGATGACGCGTGTTTTGAAGTGTTTGACGGTTCTAGTGACAGATTAATAAGATTTCGATGTTACTAATAAGAGAAACACTCGTGAGAATTCGATGGATAATCTCTGACACGGGTTTTTATGAGTGTTTTACTGTTTTAGTGAGAGAGTAATGAGGTTTCTATGGTATTGATAGGAGAAGGAGTGTTGAGAACGTGGTTATTCATTTATGTGGTTTTGGAAAATTGTTAGGGTAAGAACGAAGCGTTTCTGAATAAAGGTCTAATAGAGATACACACACACACACACACACACACACACACACACACACACACACACACACGATTCGGCTTTCCAGGAGAAGAATGTTCCTGTTTTGAGTGGAGGCCGACCCGTGCCCCGCTGTCCATCCGTGCTCAGGTGTGAATTTATGCTTCCCGCGGGTCGTTCTGGAGAGTTTCTGAAGGAGTGTTTCTCGGCTGTTTTCGTAAAGATAACAGATACATTTTTCCGCCGTACTGACGCGGCTCACTCATAGCTCCCACCCTCCCCTCCCTCTCCCCCTGGCTCCCTCCCACTTCTTCTCTTCCTCCTTATCCTTCTCCTCAGTCTCGTAAAGTTGTTGGCCTAAAGCTTTCTCTTCTCTTGTCTTGTCTTGTCTTGTCTCTTCTATTTTCTTTTCTCTTCACACACACACACACACACACACACACACACACACACACACACACACACACACACGAGATAAATTGACAGATGGATAGATATATAGATAGATAGATAAAGATAGATAGATAGATAGATAGATAGATAGAGAGAGAGAGAGAGAGAGAGAGAGAGAGAGAGAGAGAGAGAGAGAGAGAGAGAGAGAGAGAGAGAGAGAGAGAACGAGCATTAGAATCAGTTACGTAAGCATCCATTCCTACATGCTCACACACACACACACACACACACACACACACACACACACACACACACACACGCTGAAATCGCTGGAGATCATCCGACTTAAGCACACGTAGGAGTTCTGAAGAAAATAGAATGCATAAGACAAACTAGAACTTTCCACTGAACGAAGAGAGAGAGAGAGAGAGAGAGAGAGAGAGAGAGAGAGAGAGAGAGAGAGAGAGAGAGAGAGAGAGAGAAACATTAATCCCACACGTAATATCCTCACACGCCTCGCTTCACTCAACAAACACAAGAAAGCTCCATATATCACTATATTGCCCTTAAAACCAGCACTGGTGTATGCAAAAGAGGCGAATGGATACTTAATAAACAAGGAAGAATAGAGAGAGGCGCTGGTGGTGGCGGGAAGGGCAGGGCAGTGAAGGGAAGGAGGAAGGGAGGGCGAGCTGGGCGAGAGTGAAGAGGGGAACAATGAATCTGCTTTGTTATTGCCAGAGTTCCGTGAGTTTGCGGCAGATATGTTGTTCTCCTGCCGATGTGGATCACGCAAAACACACAAGTACTCGATTCTTGTGATGGATTATCGCCGCCGTGGAGGGTAAACAACACTTGGAAAGGCTGATCGTGGTCGTGGTTGTGCTTGTGTTTGTGTGTGAGAGTAGACTGTGAGGTGTGAATGTTGCGTAGAGGTGGCATTCAAGGGTAAGTTAGAAGAGGGAGAAAGAAATACAGATTGAAATACAGAAAAAGAAAAAGGAATAAAGAAAAAGAAAAAAAAAAGAAACAAGAAGACAAAGATTGGAAAATGATAAAAAGTTGCTTATTTTGTCAATTGGTTCAAAGGAGCTTATGAATGGGAAAAAAAAAATGAAATGTAGATAAAAGTGAAGAGAGTTTATAGCTGAAATTGAATGGATGACGTGTAAATGAAAGAAAAAAAAAAAAGATAGACATGCATTGAAGACTCGTAGTTCTGTCTTTCCTTTTGTTCATAGAGGCTGGTGATGAGAAAAAAATAGAAGAAAGTAAAACGAAACTGAGGAATACTTAAGGCAGAGAATGAATTGATAACGTGTAAGTGTAAAAAGAGAAAAAAATAAGACATATAAATTGAGGACACGTAGCTTTGTCTCTCAGTTGGTTCATAGAGGCTGGTGATGAGAAAAAAATAGAAGAAAGTAAACAAAACTGAGGAAAACTTAAGGCAGAGAATGAATATGTGACGCGTAAATGCAAAAAAGAGAAAAAGACGAAAAAATTAAAACACGTAATTTGAGGACATGTAGCTTTGCCTGTCAGTTGGTTGATAAAGGCAGGTGATGAGAAGAAAATAGAAAAAAAAGGTAAGCAAAACTGAATGATGCTTGTGGCTGAGAATGAATGATTACCTGTAAATGTTAAAAAAAAGTAGAAAAAAGAAAGAAAGCAAAAAATAATAATAGTAATAATAATAAACACGTAATTTGTAGGACATTTGGTAGATAGAGGCTGGTGATGGGAAAGAATTGATAACATAGATAAAAGTGAGGATAGTTGTTACTGAAAATTAATGGATGTTGTATAAATGTAAACAAAGAAAACAAAATAGAATACTCACTTTGTCTTTCATTTAGTCTATAGAGGTTGATGATGAGAAAGAGTTAATAACGTAGATAAAACTGAGGGATGCTTGTGGCTGAGAATAAGTGGATGTTGTCTGAATGTAGGAAAGATAAAATAGAATAAACCAAAGACATTGAATACAAGGGCACGTGCTTGGTCTTTCATTCCGTTTACTGAGGCTGATGAGAAAAAAAAAAATGTGAATAAAAGTGAGGAATGCTAATGGCTGAGACTGGCCGGATGACGTGTACATGTGAAAAAAAAGTTAAAAAAAAGTAAAAAAAGAAAGAAAAATAAATAGTAATAATAAGATATGTAATTTAAAGGCACATACACTTGTTCGCCACTTGCTCTATAGAGGCTGGTAACGAGATGGAATTGACACGGTAAATAATTAAAGGATGTTTGCAGGTAGTACATAAAACAAGGTGTGGATATTGTAAAAAGACTTAAAAGATAAAAGCCAGTGAATGTGATTGTTGTAAAAAGAAAAGTAGATATTGAGAGCAGTTTCTTTGTTTTTTACCTGTTTGTGCATCGAGGTTGTGATCAGAAACAACAATAACAACAACGATAACAACAACAAAAACAATAAGAAAAACCCAACAGCAACAACAAAACAACAACAAAAAACAACAACAACAACAACAACAACAACAATGACAACAACAACAACAATAACAACATGAAAAACAACAACAAAAAATAACAACAAAAACAGCCCAAAACAACAACAACAACAGCAACAACAACTGAAAATCTGAACAACCACTGAGGAATTCTTGTAGCTATAGACAAATGATAGACTGTGAATATTGAAAAAAAAAAAAAAAAAAAAGCTGTGATATTTAAGTGCAGTTCCTTTACCATTCACATTCTCAACCCCTTCAGCACCATGACGCGTTTCCATATACATTCTACTTACTATCTGGTGGTTTTTTACAGCTTCAGAAACTCATGTGTGGATTTAAGATAGCAAAGACGCTGGCCATTAATCTTCTGACCTCCATAGACCCTTCCTAATGTCAATAAAATGGTTTAATCATACACAAATCTCAAGGTAAAAATGTGTCCCAGTACTGTTGTGGTTCATCAAAGACTGACGGTGAAAAGGGAAAGAAAAATCGAAAATGAATATCGAAAAAAACAAAACTGGCTCGGAAAGGGTAATGAAGTGTAAATTTTGTAAACGATAGCAGTGGATTCTGAGACCAGGTATATTTATTTTCCTCGCAGTTGACTTATAAAGACTGACCGGAGAAAAAAAAAAAAAAAATAAAGGAAAACAAAGACGTGACGAAAATCGAAGGTTTGGAATAGATAAATAGATAAATGAAAGGTAAAAATAGATAAATAGATAAATGAAATTAGAGAAGAAATGAATACATGTGGAATTTGAATACTCATTTCATTCTGCAGTTTATTAGGGAAAATAGTGACAAAAAGAAAAAAGAAGTCGAGAAAACATATTTTTTATCTTTATGCTATGGCAGCGTTTGTCAACCTTTCTACCCTTGCGTAACACTTAAAATAAATGACGTGTCTCAAGGAACCCCTGCGAAAAAACAAAATTATATACCAAATATTTCACCTTTTATTCTCATCGTACTTCACGTGACAAATATCATAATATAAATTTTTGAATAACTGGCTTACGTATATGAAATTAAATAAAAAGTAAAAAAGTGCATTAGCTTATCTCACTTGTTCTTGCGGAACCCTTAGGGACATTTTTGCGGAACCCCAGTTGAGAAACACTGTGTTATGGCCTATAGCGCCTGTAGGCATACTTTAATATTATATGTGGGAAGCGCTGTTCAGCTTTCGCCCATTAGTGGCGCAGGCAATTTTATTTATAGTGGTACCCATATTACGGTCCATATCACCACCCAAGCGCATCTTTGGAGTAACCACCTAGAACCAGGCTATCATGGTGACGTGTAGGTAACTTTAAACCACTCGACAAATGGCTTAGCTTCAAAGCGATATGTGGTGGGATTCGAACCTATGCGTGGACATCTGAGTGTAGCTCCTTCATTCTTCACTAAGTTTATAAGGGAAACGAAATATGAGGACTAAAAAAGAAAAAACGAAAAAAAAAAAAAAACACGAAACTTTAGCAAAACTAAAGATCTAAAATTTGGAAGAAGAAGAAGAAGAAGAAGAAGAAGAAGAAGAAAATAATAATAATAATAATAATAATAATAATAATAAGAAGAAGAAGAAGAAGAAGAAGAAGAAGAAGAAGAAGAAGAAGAGAAGAAGAAGAAGAAGAAGAAGAAGAAGAAGAAGAAGAAGAAGAAGAGAGGAAGAAGAAGAAGAAGAAGAATGAATAATAATAATAATAATAATAATAATAATAATAATAATAATAATAATAATAATAATAATAAGAAGAAGAAGAAGAAAAAGAAGGAAAGGAAAAGGAGAAGAATAAAAGGAAAAGAAAAAGAAGAAGAAGAACAACAACAACAAAAAAAAAAAAAAAAAGAAAAATAAGATCTATTACAAAAAATGGTTTCGTTGGCAGTATTCACATCGTGGAGGGAGGTAGTCACACTAATCTCTCCGTCAATTAGCGTCTGCAGCAGTGACGTGACGCGGACAGCCCGAGTGACGTGTTCTGTGTTATTCGAAAGCTAAATTGACGAGCTTCTCTTTTCCTTTACTTTCCTTTCTTTCCTTTCTTTTAAATTGTCCTTTCCTGAAGTTATGATTTCCAAAGGGGTGTTATGAGCGTCTCTTTCTCTCTGTCTGTCTGTCTGTCTGTCTGTCTGTCTCTCTCTCTCTCTCTCTCTCTCTCTCTCTCTCTCTCTCTCTCTCTCTCTCTCTCTCTCTCTCTCAAAATGGAGGAACTTGTAGTGAAAAGCATAAAAAACTAGATATAACTTTCCTTATCTGAAAATAAGGAAAAAGGAGGAAGAAAAAGGAGGAGGAGGAGGATGAGGAGGAGGAGGAGGAGGAGGAGGAGGAGAAGGAGGAAGAAGAGGAAGAGGAAGAAAGAATTTATTTGTCTTCCTTATTCATTGACTCATTATTGTAGTTAGCATCATAATAATCGTCATCATCATCATTCTCTCTCTCTCTCTCTCTCTCTCTCTCTCTCTCTCTCTCTCTCCAGCATTAGCATGTAGAGGGAATGAAGGAAGACAAATGGCTCCCTGAAGATGAAGAGTTTTGGACGCATCGCTGCCTCGTGAGTCGTGAGTGAGTGGAAGGAACCGAAGGGAGGGAAAGGTTGAGAAAAAAAGGAATCGATGTTACAGACGCGTGATAAAAGAAAAGGATAAAAGAAAGGATGGATAAGAAAAGGCACTGCTTGGTTGCTAAAATGAAGGATGGAGAGATGTAAAGAAACGAATACAAAATAAGTAAATATTAGAAAAAGAAAAGGTTAGAAAATAAATACATGAGCAGAAATTTGTCATAACAGTAAATGAAGGCGAGAAAGAACGAGGAAATACATAGATAAGACTGAATCAAATAATGCACATGCACACACACACACACACACACACACACACACACACACACACACACACACACACACACACACACACACACACACATGACAAAAGTAAAGCACGAAATAAATAAAAGAAAAGCAAACAAACTAAATAAGAGAACTAAATAGATAAATAGAAGGAAATCACGCACACACACAAAAGAAAGTAAAAATAAGAAAAATAAATGAAAGTAAGAAAACAATAAAAAAAACAAGAAAATAAATAAATCCCATCTCACTTTCCCTTACCACCCAAAACAACAACAACAACAACAACAACAACAACAACAATTAGAAACATACAAACAAATCCCATCACGATTACCCATCCCCTCTCCTCCCTCCTCCTTCCCTCCCTTCCCCTCTTCTCCCTCACTCACTCACTCACTCATTCACTCACCACGAACCAACCCACACACAACCTTTTCGAAGAGAGATGGAATTTATTTTGTGTACTCCTTTCCTCCTTTTCTCTTCCCTGTATTGGAGAATCTATCACGTTATTGCGGAAGCGACGGCGTGTTTCTTTTCCTTTCGTGTATCTTTCTCGCACATTAGTATTGGAGGCGGATATGGCAGGAAATGTGGGCGTGGGGGGCGTGGATGTGGGAGAGCATGGGATATAGGAAAGGATGAAAGGATTAGTGGCTATGGGTCAGCGTGGATGGGTGTAGGTGCAGCTGTAGTGTGTTTTAGAGAGAGAGAGAGAGAGAGAGAGAGAGAGAGAGAGAGAGAGAGAGGGAGGGTCTCAGGTGTGGTTTCGGCAACTTTTCTCCTTTCCTTGACTCACTAGGTTCGCTCAACGCCTGGCCAATGTGTGTGTGTGTGTGTGTGTGTGTGTGTGTGTGTGTGTGTGTGTGTGTGTGTGTGTGTGTGTGTGTGTAGCGGCAGTATAATAGAACATTTACATGGGCTCACGAAATTCATTCTCTCTGATTCCAAGCATTATACTTATGAATCTAATATCCATGAAACGCAACTCACATCCACACGTTAATGCTCTCTCTCTCTCTCTCTCTCTCTCTCTCTCTCTCTCTCTTGGTGATCATATTTGCTTCACTATTAAATCCGTCAGTCAGTCAGTCAGTTGTGAAGGAATTATTTGCAGCCTCTACTCAGTCAAACAGCCTCCTTATCCTACCAGTCAGTCAGTCAGTGAGTCCAACAATGCTGCCAGTCTATCATATACACAATCCCTGTTGGTCATTTCATTAGACAGGCAGTCAGTCACAGTGCCTATTGTTCATTTAGTCAGTCAGTCAGTCAATCAGTCAGTCAGTCAGTCAGTCAGTCAGTCAGTCATTTGCTCATTCAGTCAGTTGCAGTTATGGTTTCTACTTCTCAGACATTTATTTCAGTCATTTAGTCGTGCTGGTCAGTTAGTCAGCTAGTCAGGCAGCCAGTTAGTCAGCCAGTCACTTAGTCAATCAGTCGCATGCGCCTCTGTTGGTCAGTTGGTCAGCCAGTCGCTTAGTCAATCAGTCTCAGCCTCTGTTGGTCAGTTAGTCAGCTAGCCAGCCAGTGAGTGAGTGAGTGAGTGAATGAGTGAGAGAGTAAGTGAGTAAGTGAGTGAGTGCATGAGTGAGTGATTGAGAGTGAGTGAGTGAGTGAGTGAGTGAGAGTGAGTGAGAGTAAGTGAGTGAGTGAGTGAGCGAGTGAGTGAGCGAGTGAGTGAGTGAGCGAGAGTGAGTGAGTGAGTGAGTGAGTGAGTGAGCATCTCCGTGGGTTAGTGAGGCAGTTCATCGCTTATCACACATTCATTTATTCCGTCAGTCACTGGGGCGTTAAGTCAGCTCGTCTGCGTGTTTGATCTGGCTGCAGTCATAATTCACACTTTGAGGACTCGCCGGACATTAGCATACGTAGATTAATAACCGAAATTCCACGCGAGACACGACCATTCCCACAACTCGCTCGCTCAACTCGCATACATCACGCCCCCGGACCATCAGTATATACCTTTTCTGCCGCCCAACTCTCTCTCTCTCTCTCTCTCTCTCTCTCTCTCTCTCTCTCTCTCCGTCCACTCGCTTCAGGGCTATTTATTAATTAGATAAGATGATTGTCACTTAAACATGTGAAATGGTTAATTGTCACCGAATTTCCTGGTTATTGACTTCTACAGCGCCTCCTTCGGGTTGTCGTCAGAAAGATTGGTGTTACGAAGCCCTAATGTGACTTGTTTGTAAAGGATCGTGTGTGTGTGAGTTGACAGACTGACCAGGTGAGGGATGAGGGGATGGTGGTTTTAAAATGGTGTTTCTTACATAGGCTCGGCAACTTTTAAGATTGCGGAGAAAGTTATCTGGGTTTTCAAGTGTTTACGTAATCCCAGTAAGGATTCTTCAATAGTAACATAAAAGAAAATAAAGACACGTCATCATCTCTGTGGCCTTTGAAGACAAGACAGCCAGCCGCCCCATGAGGCACTCACCCACCAGACAGCAACACACGGCCGCGGGGATCACCCACTGCACGAGTCCCGCCTTCCTCATCGTGCCGGAGTGACTGACGCAGAGACACACGGACGGGTGCGAGGGTGTCTAGGTGGCGGGGTCCCGGGGCATGGCAGCTGTAGGAGGCGTGGGAGGAGGTGTCGGTAGGGGAGCAGCGGAGTGTGGGATCAGGGCCGCAGGGAGGGCCACCAGTGTCTCATTGGTGTCGTGATGGAGCGCCGCACGATGGCCACGACCTGCCGCCGCCACCACGACCACCACGCGTCACACACAACACATCACCACGGCGACCCGCGATACAAAACAGCCCGTCCACTCTCGAAGCCTGCGCCTCTCCTGGGTGTCCCGAGCAAGGCTGAGATACGCTGCCCCTGAGCAAGGCCACGTGGGCACTGGCGTCACATGGACCAAGGGGAAGCACTGCGGCCAAGTGGTATATCCTGGCGGCGGGGCGGTGATGGATGGCGGGCGGCAGCGAGGCCAGGCGAGGCACGTGGCTGGTGCGCGGGGGCGGTCCGGGCGTGTTTACTCCACCACTGACACACGCAGACTGCCGCGCGCCCCGCCTCCTGCCCTGCTGAATGCTGCCCGCCTCCACTGACCCGCGCCCACTGGGACTCTCACGCCACTCAAAAATTTCCCGTGGGATTTGTCCTTTGCTTCTTTTTCAGGCTCCGCGCCGAGGATGTAACTCTATGATACTGTACCTGCTTTCTCTTTTACCGGTTTCTATTTCCTTGTGACACGAAACTCACAAAATGCCCATCAGTAATTCATATCCTTACCAAACATCTGCTTAAGTCAACCTCCTCTATTGGTCTGTAAACAAGGGAGTCATCTTTTCTCCTCTCGCAGCCAAAAAAATTTTCTCCAGCCGCCATAACAAAAGTACATTCTCACTCTGTAGTCGTGAAGGGAACCAGTGTAGTGTGTGTGTGTGTGTGTGTGTGTGTGTGTGTGTGTGTGTGTGTGTGTGTGTGTGTGTGTGTAGTGACGCCATGCACTGTAATAAGCCGCCGTGTGCAGCCACTTGTTTGAACTGCAACGCTGTGTCTGATGCTGTGCTGTCCTGCGGGAGGAGAGTGTGTCAGCATGATTCATGATTTCATGGTTAGTTGCGAGGGTTGAAGTGGTGATGGTGGTGGTGGTGGTGATTGACAGATAGATGGGTAAACAGACAAACAGACAAATAGAAAAAAAAGTGAGTCCCTCTAGTATATAAAACAACAACAACAACGACAACAAACAGACAAATACATACATACATACATACATACATACGTACGTACACATTTGAATAGATATACACAGACGTGTTGGTGGTGCTGATGGTGGTGTTGGTGACGATGATGTTAATGACACACACACACACACACACACACACACACACACACACACACACACACACACAATAACGCTGCAGCTGTGTTCCCATGCAGTGTTGGCTACAAGCAAAGCGTAACGAGGCAATCTGATAACAACATTATTAATTCAGTGCCAGCACGCTACGCCTTCACTGACGACAACAAGATGGCGTGTCACTGCGATGTCAAACAGTCAACACCAGCAGAAGTAATGCATGATGTTTTTGTGAGCAAGAAAGAAAGGGATTAAAAGAACAGATTTTTCGATTTCTTCTCACTTTAAAGATTGGAGGTGGCTGTGAGAGAAGTAAATGTGACTCAGAAGAATTGGTGATTAAGGAAACGGTGTTAAATAGCAGGAAAAGGAATGATAATATGAAATAGAATAAAAAAAGGAAAAGGAAGAGGTTAAGGTCAGTATTCAGAAACGCTTTGGTCTCTCACCATGACTGTTTCCCAAGGTCATAGAGATGATTGGCGGGGTTTTCAAGACTGCTTCTCCAGTTAATAACGTACGAATCTTGTCATTCTGCCTCTTGAACCGTAAAAAACACCTTAAAAACTCAGGTCAATTTAGATAAAACATTTTGAAATAGCGGAGAAGAAGCACAGAAAAGTTTGAATGTAAGAGCCTAAATCGCTTACATGAATTGGCGGGACACGTAATATTTTCTAAAACAACTGATGGTCCATTTGTAACTCCTTTGTGCTCAAGTTTATAGGGAAAAACAAAGAAGGAAAGAAACAGGAAAGCGAATAAGTGAAGCATCCTTTGTACGTTCTGTAATTGGTGCCATTTACTCGAGTTGTTAGTAATGTGTTTCTTAGTATCGAGTCTAGTGCGAGGAAACACTGACGAAGCAACAGACGGAGAGAGATCGAGAGAACACTGGAGGTCATGTGATATTGTGTTGCCGTGTCGCTCCACCACCACCACCACCACCACCACAACAACAAACTTGACCAAATGTGTGAGTGATAGAATGCAGAAGACGTGACAACCTAGAGAGCGATACAAAGTGAAATACGTTAACAGAAGGAAAAGAAGAGTACTACTTCCACCACCACCATCACCACCACCATCACCACCACCACCACCACCATCACCACCACCACCACTACCATTACCAATCGCGTTCTTCGGCTCACTGACTGACTGACTGAAAACTTGTCACTGAAGGAAAAAAAAAAAATTCTTGCCATTTAGAAAGTGAAAAAAAAAAAATAAATAAATAAAATAAATAAATACAAAAAAAAAAAAAAAAAAAAAAAAAACGTATTTCACAGGGGAAAGAAAGCATGTAACAAAATAAAATCAGTGCAAATAAAAAGGTTGAGTAAAACAACAGAAGTGAACAACAAGAATGGAGAAAAAACATCAATAGTATGTCTAGAATGAAAAGACACTTATACAAACCAGATCTCTCTCTCTCTCTCTCTCTCTCTCTCTCTCTCTCTCTCTCACTAACAAGATACAAAACAGTCCTAGAAAACATGACTAAGGCCAGTTCCCACGCTACGAGAGAGAGAGAGAGAGAGAGAGAGAGAGAGAGAGAGAGAGAGAGAGAGAGAGAGAGAGAGAGCGGGCGGGGTTAGAATGCTATAATTAAGACTGTGAAGACCTCAATTAAAACGACCTCCTGCTGCACTAACCGTCCAGCACACCCAGCCTTCACTACCCAGAGAGAGAGAGAGAGAGAGAGAGAGAGAGAGAGAGAGAGAGAGAGAGAGAGAGAGGATAGTCATGCTTCATCTTTTCATTTCCTTTTTAGAGAGATAATTTTATACAGAAATACGAAATGACATAGAAGGCAAAGCAAGAAAATACGTATGGAAAAGAAATAATGAAACAAGTCAAATACGGTTTCTAAAATATTTCTTAACCCCTTCAATACCGGGACATAATTTTACCTTGAGATTTGTGTACGATCAGACCATTTTATTGACATTGGGAAGGGTCTATTGAGTTCAGAAGATTAATGGCCAGAGTCCTCACTTTTTAAATCTCCCACATGAGTTTCTGAAGGTGTATAAAATTTCTAAATAGTCAGCAGAATGAATATGAAAACGCGTCATTGTACTGAAGGGGTTAAGCCGCGCCACAAAGACACTGAGAAACTGATCCATGTGGTAAAACGTAAGAAAGTATTGTAGAAATCAATATAAACTTTCATTATATTCACCACAAAACACTAAGACGCAGCCAAAATTTCTTGCGTTCCCCTTCAAAATATATATGCTTTCTCTTTCTTTGAGCGTGCACGTGGTGTTTCAGGGAGGACTGTGGTATTTTCTGCCCTCATGCTGGGTTACTCATATTATAAGGTTCGTTTTAAAGGTATTCTGTGTTCTATTGTTCACATCGTCAGGAGAACCACCGTTAGATATTCATCTTTCACACAGAAGCACCTGACTGCCCTCGTGTGCCACTCAGTCACTTGTCAACAGTCTCAACACACTGCACGGGGCTTTCCACACAGTCCAGAAGTGTTTACATGGTTTAGTTATCCCTGAGATTGTGAGACTGACGCCTTTTAGTCTCTCTCTCTCTCTCTCTCTCTCTCTCTCTTCCATGACGCGCTTATCTTGTGAAATCCGCCACCACTTACGACACTGCCTCCTCTACTAAGTCTGTCAGCAAGATCGCAGTGCAGTACAAGCTGTGACTACGTATCTTGACTGTATTGTATGTGTTGGGTTTGCTACGCACGCCACTCCAGCTTCATGTCTTCAGTACCAGGACGCGTTTTAATATTCACTCTGGTTACTATTTGGCGATTCTATAAAGGTTCGGAAACTTATGTAGGGATTAGAAGACTAGGGATAGTAAAAACTCTGGCCATTAATCTTCTGGTCTCCATAGGCCCTTCCTAATGCAAACAAAACCGTCTGATCCTACGCAAAACTCAAGATAAAAATGCGTTCCAGTACTGATTTTGCATCAGTCCATCCTTACTCACCAGAAGCGTCACAAATCATGAGTGTGTGTGTTCCCTTCATTCCTCACATTTTGCCACAGAGCTGTCTTGTTTTAATATAACACTCCTCGGTCATCTCTTGTCTTGTCTTGAGGTGTTACTGGTTAGTGCAGTGTTCTCCTGTGTTGCTTTACTGGAGTCTTGGTATCTCTTTAGTTATGGATACAAATCAACCATGGACAGACATCAGTACAGCCAAAACACGCTATTGAACACTGATCTCTGGTTTTTCATCAGCCTTTCTGAAACTCTGTCTGGCAACAAAGAATCAACACACTCGTCTATCTCTATTCACATGTTTCTCTCTCTCTCTCTCTCTCTCTCTCTCTCTCTCAGAAGTTCACAAAATAACATTCACTCGTCTGTCTCTACCCATACTTGTAACTTATGCTCTCTCTCTCTCTCTCTCTCTGTCAGACGTTCATCAGGCAACACTCACCACCTGCGATCTTATCTGTAGTGTTGGTGAGGTCCTTTCTATTTGTCCTCACCTTCCAATACTCCTCACCAGCATGGCACCGCTACCCTGACATCTGACTCGTCCTCTCTTACATCACACACACACACACACACACACACTCTCTCTCTCTGGTGACATCTGGCAGCAATGAGTCTCGAAGCTTCAGGGCCTCGAGAGGAAGGGAATGAAACACGAGTTGAACCAGGATACTTTACTTAATGCTCAATAGGGTAAGGACATCTGCAATTAATATGGAATGTAACAAGTGAACTGGCCTCAGGAAGAAGAGGGTAGAGCCAGTAACAAGTCTATGAGATCCCCGGGGGGTTTAGGGGATAGGGCTGGGTTAGGGCGGGGTAGGGCGAAAAACCAGAGGGAGGGGGTTCGGATTTAACAAGAACAATCAATCATGGAAATAACATCAATGCGGAGCGGCGCGATGAAAAGAGAAGAGAAAACGAAGTCAACCGAAACATCCACGTACGTGCAAACATTATGAAACATTACTTACTATCCTAAGCAAAGGTGGATGTTGGAACTGAGAGAGAGAGAGAGAGAGAGAGAGAGAGAGAGAGAGAGAGAGAGAGAGAGAGAGAGAGAGATACAAAGGTGGTAGAGAGCGCTACAACTGAGGCTTGAGGTCGTCACAAACTGGTTACTGGGCCTGGGGAGTTCAACCATTGTCCTTGTTTTCATCGTCGTGCTGAAACGTTACAAGAGGTGAGGCGGCTGGAGGGGGAGGGGGGAGGGTGACGCCCGACCCACCTACTATGAGCGCTCACGGCTGGACACAGACGCCCTCCTGCGGCAGCGTCCGTGGCGTGGCAAGAAAACACACGCAGAAGTGTCCAATACTAAAGTCCGGTTGAGCTTGCCATGTGTGGATACTGCCCGTGGACGCTGGCCGTGGGGGACGCCGAGGTCCCGCGCGTGTGGATTAGCTCTGTCTGTGTCTACTTTTCTCTTTCGTTCGTTGTGGTGCAGTGAATGAGAGCCGCGCGCCTCCAGCCGCCTGTGTCACTCTCAAAAGAATCCATATTAAACTAAGAACGCTTGGCGCAGCTATTGGGGGTTTGATTTTTTTTGACTTTTCAGTCCCGTTGCGTATTATTGCTATCGTTTGTTCGTTGCAATTTAAATAGAAAAAGAGAAAAGATCACATGAAAAATTATCACAGAATTATGCATATCATATTGTGCTTAGAAATATGCACCTTCATGTCATCATCATATGTGTGTGTGTACGTGTGTGTGTATGTGTGTGTATGAGTGTGTGTGAGTCGTGCTCAGAGCGCCGGCCGGGCTCTCACGTATACAGGAGGGCACTTGGAGTTGAGGGTCAAGCCCGCCAGGTGGAGGGAGCCCGCGAGAAGACACTCCCAGCCATTCCTTGACCACACAAAGTCCTAGACAAACACGCAGAAGCACACAGATACATCATCAATAAAATGTTTTGTTGGTTTTTTTTATAGAAGAAGTAACATGAATATCATATTTTTTGGGATTTTTTACACATTTTTTTTACTTTCAAAATTTTTTTACTATAAACACGGGCGCGCAACAAGCTCGTTAAAGTGTTCATGATGGCTGGCGGGGAAGGGCGTGGTGGCCAGTTCATCAAACGCGTCTCCAGGTACAGTGGGGGGCGTGGGGGGCAGGCAAGGTCACTACGGAGAGGTTCAAGTGTTCAACATCTGGGTCACCACTAAACATCTCTTTTTTCCAGGTCACAAATGAGTTAAGGTCAGATGGGTCACATCACCACATAATAAATTGGAATATACCGGGTAGTGTTCCACCAGGTCAGGGGGGGGGACAGTCAGTGTGTGTTGGGGTGGGTGGGGTTGGGGGGGTCACTACCACTCTGCTTGGACAGGTGTTGCCATTTTTTCTTCATTAAAAGTAAAACACATGGAACCAAAGAATATTCATCGATGTTTTTTTTGTATTGCGTTAGTTAGTGTGTTAGTACGTCTGTGTTGTGTGGCGTGTGGTGTGGTGTGGTGTGGTGTGGTGTGGTGTGGTGTGGTGTGGCATGGTGTGTCTGTGTTGTGCTGTTCTGGTGTGTGTGTGTGTGTGTGTGTGTGTGTGTGTGTGTGTGTGTGTGTGTGTGTGTGTGTGTTTGGGAGGCGTTACCACAGGTTAGTACAAATGGAGGGGATACTGTATACTGTAACTAATCACTGTGTTACTCTCTAGTCCCTAACATTACACGTAACCTCTAAGTGTAGTCGTATACCTATTATCAGTTGCACAGCATCGTATACTTCGTTACAGTTACCTGAATCGATAAATGAACTTATGGCGACTTCAGAAAATAAATGTTCTTCCCTCGCACGGGGAGATTCTTTATATATATTATGTATATCTCTCTCAGACTAAGCATCTGATCACTTATGAGATGAATGACAATTCTTTGGTTCCTTGGTGCTCAAAATTATTACAATATTTCTTCGACACTCCCATCAACATCTTGCTCTCACAATCCAGGTCACAGAAGCGAGAGAGTCTGGCGAGGCGCCGCAAGCCGCCGCGCCGCGCCGCACACCTCTTGGTTGGCGACCCGCCCGGGGCAGGGCCAGAGGCGCGGCGCTGCTGGCTGGCGCTCGGGGCCTGGTGGGTCTTGGCACTCAGATCACAGGAGGAGGAAGAGGGCTCGGGAGGAAGAACATGTGAAAATCTACTCGCTCTAAGCTGCTCACGCTACGGTCAGTCAGTTCTGTGGATCACACGCTCGGCCAAATACTATATAATGCGTCATAACGACTCTAGCGGCAGGGCTCGGCGGGGACTGTGTGGCCCCGTGCCGCAGCGCTCGCCACACACGGGGCGCGTCACCGTCGCCGCTGCCTAAGGCTCCGTGGTTCCTCAACACTACTATACATACTCTCCCATTCGTTACAATTTCGTTGTGTCGTTTCGTTGTTAAGGTCAAAAGAAATATTTCACATCAACTACAGTAAGACTGCCCGCCGTGAGCTGCGGGGCCGCATGGCGCTGCTCCGCCTCGCTAGTGGCGGTGTCGCGGCGCGGCGTCTCGTCTGCTTCTAGTACACAAATTCATCTACCATCAACTGTACTCTCTTTATTTAAAAACAAAATTAATTCATAACAAAATGAGCCTAGCATGTGTCTGATCACGAGGCGTCCTTAGGATAAGTTATTGTCTGAGTTGCAGCCTACCTGTACCTATGCTCTGGTCTTCCAAATCAATCATCTCTACTACACGTTGAGGTCAGTCATACAAAACCCAGTACTAATGAGTTGGATGCACTGCTGGCCAATGATCTGAAGCAGTGCATCCGTGAGCGTGATGCGCTGAGTGAGTGAGTGCCACGTACTACGAGGACACCCACGACTCGCTATTCGTACAGACCGAGCACTTTCCTGAAGGGATTATTGTCTAACACGCTTACTCGTTGTTCTAGTGACTCTGACCGTCCGTCGCTAGGGCCGCGTGAGAGGCTGTTTGTCTGCTGCCTGTCGCAGCGTAGCTCAGCGCAGTGCCGGCCGTGGCTGCGTGCCAGAGGAGCCGTGCGTCGCCTGGACCACTAACTGTCCAGCTCGTGACGCGCCGGACTCTCAGACTTGGGGCGAAAGAAATTATTTTCATCCTTGTACTTCTCTTCGACCTCTTCCTCCTGTTCTCTCGTCTTCTCTTCATCCTCGTCCTCGATATCTTCTGCGTCCTCCTCGCCCGTCATGGAAGTGGGGCTCGCCGCCACCTCTGAAACACCAACGGGAAGATCTCGGTCAAGTGTCTCCCGCCACACACCACGGCTCGCTTCACACCAACCAACCGCTGCAACAACAATGGGGTGAGAATACAAGTCAACTGGTGAATCACTTCGCCGCGCAGAGAATGACCTGCCAAGGGCATGAGAGAGTCCTGAAGGTGAAGGTTAGTATAGTAATGTTAGGCCCGCGAGGCGTCACCAGGAGGGAGGAGGCAAAGATGCATCCTGCTGCTGTGTGATGGCCTGAAGGATTTTGTCTCCTGAATCAAGGATCCTCGGACTACACTTGTACAATTATTTGTCCTACCACTCAATGTTTGGAGCAACACTTCAGCCATTCACCGCCGCCTCACACTGAAGAATCCAAGAACCTCTCAAACAGTTACTTGAAAGATGAACGTTAACACGGAGCCTCCAGTAAGTGTTGAGAGCCTTCAACAGTTACGCTCCCGACAAACGCGAATGACGCCTTGGCAAACACATCTACATAGACAGGGAGGGACGTGGTGAGGGCCTCTGTTGTGGTCTTTGCTTTGCAGCGAGGGAATGCATCAAGTACAGACTGACGCAACGCCCTTGGCAGTGAGTGGCGAGGGCGACAAACTGGGCAAACACCTACCTCCCTGTCCAGCTTGCCTCACTCTACCGGTCTGGCTAACCGTGGCACCGCTTGGCACTCTGGCACAAGGCAAGCGTGCTGAAGGCTGAGGCATTGCTCCCCTGGTGATCTGAAGCTAATTGCTGCATGGGTCTGGCAGGACACACACACACACACACACACACACACACACACACACACACACACTCCGCGTAGTGTAGTGGTTAGCACGCTCGACTCACAATCGAGAGGGCCGGGTTCGAGTCCCGGTAAGCGGCGAGGCATATGGGCAAGCCTCTTAATGTGTGGCCCTTGTTCACCTAGCAGTAAATAGGTACGGGATGTAACTCGAGGGGTTGTGGCCTCACTTTCCCGGTGTGTGTTGTGTGTTGATGTGGTCTCAGTTCTACCCGAAGATCGGTCTATGAGCTCTGAGCTCGCTCCGTAATGGGGAAGACTGGCTGGGTAACCAGCAGGCGACCGAAGTGAATTACACACACACACACACACACACACACACACACACACACCGCCTCTACACCTGACCATGTTCTATTACTGAATTAAGCCTAGCAGGACTGCTGATACTTAAGGCTTACTGAACCAGTCATGAGGAATAAGAAAAAAATGGATAAAGAAGGTAAAAGTATGCGTGGACTGGATGAGAGAGAGAGAGAGAGAGAGAGAGAGAGAGAGAGAGAGATACGATGTTTGTCTCCTGTAGATGTGTCTGAAGAGAAAAGAGGAAAACATGAAAACAATGAAAGAATAGAATTATAACCTCTCTCTCTCTCTCTCTCTCTCTCTCTCTCTCTCTCTCTCTCTCTCTTTCTCAAGAAGCTGACAAGAGAACACCAGAACACCAGAATACCAGCACGTGCACCTGTGTATGTATGTATAATGAATAGTGACATACAGCAACACCACACCAATGTACCTTGATCCTCCTGGCCACAGCGTCCCTGCACCACCATCACCACCTTCACTAGCTTTTGTCACTTACTTGCCATGCGCGCCTCGCCGGCCACACCATCTCACTACAAGATTCTGTACCAAGGCTCGTATTCTCAATCACTTATGTGCTTCACCTCCACTGTTTCAAAAGGCTTATTTAAATTGATTTTTTTTTCTTTTTAAGGTGTTTTTACGGTTCTAGAGGCACAGTGACTAGATTTCTATATTATCAACAGGAGAAGCACTTTTAATTCCTTCAGTACTGAGACGCTTTTTTTTTTTTACCTTGAGTTTTGGTTATGATTACACGATTTTATTTATTTTAGGAAGGGTCTATGGACGTCAGAAGATTAATGGCCAGTCTTTACTATTTTAATTCCCACGTAAGTATCTGAAGCTGTATAAAAAAGCAGAATCAATATGAAAGCGTGTCATGGTACTGAAGGAGTTCAAAAGCCAGCTAGTCATCTCTGTGGCCTCGGAAAACAGTCGTGGTGAGAGAGGAGAGCATTTCTGAATACGGACCTTGGACACAAAAACACACACAAAAAAATCTTAAAATTCTATGCATGTTTTGCCATTTGCAGTGTGCTCTTCCCTAAGTAATGCTGGAAAAACCAAATAGGATAAAAAACCAGGGTCATCTATTTGCAGGAGACTCGGGACATGCATCTGCTGGTTACTGGTTACTGAGTGACTGGAGGACCAAGTGTTAGTGAGCCTCGACCGTGACACAAAAGCGACGGTTCTCTGCAAAAACACAAGCCGGAGACAAGAGCGGGAAACACATGCACAACACCGAGAGAAGAGAAGAGAAGGGTGAGCGTGGCGTTGTGTGGTGGCGAAGGCTTGGAAAAAAATAATAAACAGGTGCAAGGTGAGACAATAATAGAAAAAAAAGAAAGTTAGTCATCAAAATATCAAAAAAACCACTTAAACCATTCGTGGCATCAAAAAAAACCGTCACCTTTTATTAAGTTACCTGGCTGGGGACTTCTAAGACAGGCCCCTTCCCGTCCCCCCCCTCACCTCCCCCCACACATGTAGAGAAGCAGGTTAGTATAGGCGTTTAAAAGCTTCTATATGCACCCAACACCCTCCCTACCCACCCCACTTCCAACCCAACCCAACCCAACCCGCTCACTCTCACTCTCACTTACCCTGGACGCCACACACAGACAACCCAACCCGACCCATCCCAACCCAATCCAACCAACACTCCCCCCCCCCCAACCCCAGCTGCCCCCCTCCATGCAAGCCACAGTGTTTAATCTTAAGCATTGCAGGAAATAGAGCTATAAATAAGTGAAATGAAGATAAATTAAAATAGTTGTATAATGGAGACTGAATTTTTAACTGTGATTGAAGTTTGAGGTTATAATTTGAGGTCATCATAATTTGAAAGGAGGTTACTTGACGTGTTGTGTTCCTGTTCTGTACTAGGCGTCTGGGAATTACAAGGAAAAAGGAGGAGGTTGGGAAAATAGGTAAATAACGAAGTGTGTGTGCTAAAATGAATTAGTAAAGGACGAGCGAGTGCATGAACTGAACACAAAGGAAGATACTACAAGGAAAGGAAAGAGACTGGGAGAATAAACCAAATCACGGAGGGTATGCTAAAATTATCCGGTAAAAGGCGAGTGCATGCATGGACTGAACACACAAAGGAAAGAATCCCATTGTGTTAGCTGGTAAAACAAAGGAAGGTAAACACAGAAACAAAATTAAAAGAAAACTATAAAAGATTAAGCAAACAAAAAGTGACACCGAGTTTTTGATTGTCAACTGTATGAAAAAAAAAGAAGAAAAGAAGATGAAGAAGAAAAAAAAAAAAAAAAAAAAACACCTCTTCTATCTTTCACTCCATTCCCTAAAACTCCCCAAATATACACCCAATTACACCCTATCTTCCCTTCCTTCAGGCCACACTCACCTTTCCTTCCTCCTTCACCCCCCTTCCCCACTCTCCCTCTCCCTTTCCCTGTCCCTCTCCCTCTCCCCAGTCCCCACGCCGGGCCAGCAAGGAAGCACCAATCACCGAAGCCATGCAACGTACCCGAATTAAGGTTAGTCTTGGCAGCAAGTGACGAAGCCGTGTTGATGTTATTGTTCTGTGGTTTACCATGCAGACTTATAAGACTATCGGGCCAGAACCTTGTGGCAGAGGCCTTGGGGTTGTAGGCCTTCGATTTTTTGGTCTTTTGTTCGGGAGGAGTGGAGGCGTCGATCATGGGCTGCAGGATGCGTCGGCGGGCGTTAATGAACCAGTTGTTGACCTGCAGTAGTGTCAGGTTGGTCTGCGCCGCGATGTGCCGCTTCTCGTCCTCGCTGGGGTACGGGTGCTGCGGGAGACGGGCTGGTTAACACGTGCCAGGTACTCGACTATAGGAAAGCAGGAACAGGTAATAGGGAATCAAATAGTCTTATATCTAGATTGGAGAATAAGAAAGGAGTCACAGGGAATCAAATAGTCTCGATTGTGCAATAAGAAAAGGTTGGTTAACGTATAGCTATAAGACAAGTATTGTAGATGCAAGTCATGAGGAATCAAATGGTATTATATCAAGATAGTGGAATAAGAAAGGGCTGGTCAACACTCACGGCAGCAACATAGCTAGATAAATAAAAATGGTTGTATAATGGAAGGAAAATTAATACTCGGCAGCACATTAACACAACAAAATAGAAACACAACAAGAAAAATAGGAAGAACTCACAGGGAATCAAATAGTCCTGTATCTAGATCGCAAGGTAAGAAAGAGCTGGCTAACACATACTACCTGGTTAACTCGACACTAGGAGAATAGGAAAAAAACTGACAGAAAATAAAATAGTCTTGTATCTAGATTGCAAAGTAAGAAAGAGCTGGCTAACACTCGGCAGTCACACAAGAGAAAACTAACACAACAATAACAGTAACTCTGCAAAAAAAAAAAAAAAAAAAAAAAAGAACAAGTCGCAGGAAAGAAAATAGTCTTATATTTAGACTGCAAAAAAAAAAAAAAGGCTACTTAACTCCTTCAGTACTGGAACGCCTTTTTTTTTTTTTTACCATGAGTTTTGGGTGTGATTAAACGATTTTATTCATATTAGGAAAGATCTATGGAGGTCACATGACTAATGGCCAGAGTCTTCACTATTTGAATCCCCACATAAATTTCTGAAGCTGTATAAAATCACAAAATGAATACAAAACGCGTCCTGGTACTGAAGGGGTTAACACTCACGGCAGCCACACAAAACAAGGAAATCAATACTCGGTAGTAACACAAAAGGAAACAATGCTGCATCTGTTCTTTTTAATTCACTTTCTTGTAGGTGTTTAGAGAGATTTAATTGCTTCAGGAGGAATGAATGGTTGCATAGGACAATAAAAAACAATAAAGGAAAAGCGTTATGATTGAAAAAGAGAGAGAGAGAGAGAGAGAGAGAGAGAGAGAGAGAGAGAGAGAGAGAGAGAGAGAGAGAGAGAGAGACGTGTCACATCTTAACAAACTTGATCGTGACAACAAATGATGAAGGTACAGCAACCCACAAACCACTCACTGCCTTCCCTAACCTGTTTACCTGAGCTGTCTATTATTAGAGGCAACACTCGCCACACTGCAACACACTCTAACACACCTGCCCTTCACTCCAGCTAGGTGTGTGGGTAGTGAGAGAGTGTCAGGTGAGGTGATGAGACACAAGTGATAGGTAAGTTCAGGTAATCAAGTGTTCATACCTGTAATTGTTTGTTTTATGCGGCGATGATCATGTTTCAGAATCCAAGGAGTGTAGATTTTTTTTATTGTCTCTCTTACACTTGTGGTCTTTGGTTTTTAGGTGATAAAAAGATCAATGAGTAGAATCAAACTATTAATTTACCTAGTTTAGTTCTGAAATCCTTAGGGTGTTTAATCTCTTTTCTCTGTCTTTCTTACACCTGTGGCCTTGACTTCCAGGTGTTACGATCAATCTATTAATGTGGTGTGTGTGTGTGTGTGTGTGTGTGTGTGTGTGTGTGTGTGTGTGTGTGTGTGTGTGTGTGTGTGTGTTTTCTAGTTATTCCAGGGGAAGAGCAAAGGGGTAGTGAAGTTTTAGGAAATGTGAACCGTCTCTTTAAAAGTTGCCTCGGACATTCGAATAATTGTTAATGAGGTAAATATTTTTCTTTGTTAAGCCTTCCAATGTACAATTTACATTTAACTTTTCTATGTAATTTCTATTTTAATTTTGCAGCTTTCATAACAATGTCAAAGTTACAAAAAATAAATACATATGCACCACGCACAAAATGTTATATAAGAGAAGCGATGACAAAAAGAAGCAGGCGAGGCGACAGGACAAGTTGAGTCACGTTAGCAGGAAGCTCATCAAATCACCGCGTAATATTTTGTGACAACGACAACTCTTCATTGCCCAACATTCATTAATTTATTCTTTTCACACGTGTTGACGGACTCGTGAAAAATATAAAACACCAGTAATGCATGTGTTCTTTTATACACATGTACACAACTTTTAGTCTAATTTGAAGGAGAAATAAAATAATACATGAAGTGTTGCGAGACAGAGAAGCAGCTGGGAATAGGTAAACAGATAAATTACCTAACAAAACTTATGCATTATCTAACTCAACCTAACCTAACCTAACCTAACCCATCCTAGCCTAACCTAACCCCACCTAACCTGCACATTACCTAAGCAGAAACAGACAGATGATTAACGTTACGCCTTATGGAAACACACTATCACATTGCATCCATCTTGCCTGTCTGAAGTAGCTATCAAGGAAGGAGAGAAGAGTAAGGCCCATATTCAAAAACACTTTCCTCTCTCATCACGACTGTTTTCTAAGGCCACAGAGACAATTAACCATATTTTCACGATAGTTTCCCCTTTCACGTAACCAGAAATCTTGCTAACTCATCACCAGAACCATAAAAATACTCTTAAAAACACGAGTATCTTCAATTGGAGCCTTTGGAAAGTGGTGACGGTGAGAGAGGTGAGAGAGCAAAGCGTTTTATAATACAGACCTTAGCGCCATATTCAGAAACGCTTCCCTCTCCCTCACCGCGACCATTTTCAAAGCCTACACAGACGATTAGCCGAATTCTAAAGAGTATTTTTCCTGTCGGTAATGCAGAACACTTGTTAACTCGTCACTTGAATTACAGAAACATCCTTAAAAACTCGTGACACTTCAACTAGAGCTCTTTGAAAATAGTGAAGGTGCGGCGCGGGAGTGTTTCAGAATATGGGCTTAAGAGCGAGAGTTGGGTGTGAGGATAGGTGGTGGTGGTGGTGGTGGTGGTGGTGGTGGTGGTGGTGGTGATGATGATGATGGTGATGGTGGTGATGATAATGGTGGTAGTGATGGTGGTGGTGGTGGTGATGGTGGTGGGTGGTGGTGGTGATGATGATGATGATGATGATGATGATAATGATGGTGGTGGTGGTGGTGGTGGTGGTGGTGGTGGTGGTGGTGGTGGTGGTGATGATGATGATGATGATGATGATGATAATGATGGTGGTGGTGGTGGTGATGGTGATAATGATGATGATGATGATGATGATGATGATGATGGTGGTGGTGGTGGTGGTGGTGTTGGACTTACTACAATGTGCTGGAAGAGCCACGCCTTCATGATGGCTGTGGCGTGCTTCGGTAGGACGCCTCGCTTCTGACGGCGCATCCCTCCTTCCTCCTCCTCCTCACACGACGGGGGGGTCAGGGGAGCTGTGGGGGAGGCGGGGTGTTAGTTCAGGGGGAGACAGACTGACTGACACACAAACACACACACACACGACGGGAAGCTTGATTATTAGTTATTATTATCATTATTATTATCATTATTATTATTATTATTATTATTATTACTATTATCTATTATTACCATTATCATTATTATCAATATTATCATTATCATTAATAATCACTGCTTCTGCTATTCCTACTACTACAACCTCTCTCTCTCTCTCTCTCTCTCTCTCTCTCTCTCTTACCCAGCAGGTTGACGATGCTAGTCTCGGGCGGCGGTGGGCAGGGGTTGGCGCCGATCTGGGACAGTGGAGTGCTGCCCTGGATGAGCGAGGGCGAGGCGGGCGTGGAGAGGGAGGTGGTGGGCGAGAGGTGGGCGATGGTGGTGGGCGTGGTGGTAGTGGGGTGGTTGGGCTTGGTGGTGGAGGTGATGGTGGTGGTGGTGGTGGTGGCGGTGGTGACGGCCATCCCGGGGGAACCTCTGCTTTCCTGCATGTGGTGGTGGTGGTGGTGGTGGAGGTGGTGGTGTGGTGGGGTGGCAGTAGTGGGGGTTGTTGGATATGGTGGTGGTGGTGGTTTGGTGGTGGTGGTGGTGGTGGTTATCGTGGTGGTGGTGGTGTTGGTGGTGTTGTTGTTGTTGGTGGTGGTGGTATTCTGCCTGCTGGTGGTGGTGGTGGTGGTTGTTGTTGTTATTGGTAGTAGTGTTGTTGGTGGTGTTGTGGTTGTTGTTGTTGTTGTTGTTGTTGTTGTTGTGTTGTTGTGTCACCTGGAGACGCGTGGCAGCTTGTTGGTGGTGCCCGCTTAGATAGTCTTCCTCTAATACCTGTCTTGGTGCGCTAACTACCTGAAAGAAAGGGTTACATGATTTTCGATCTGCAGACAACACTACAAGTAACACACAGGTAACACTACAGGTAACACACAACACTACAGGTAACACACAGGTAACACACGCCATCACCAACTCACACTCACAACACTAACACAAATCACAGGCACCAAGACACACTATAAATTAACTTTCCAACACTCCAGACACGCTAAAAGAACAAATAACACAGAGTAACACACAAGTAACACACGCTATCACCAACTCACACTCACGCCAATACACACACAACACTAACACAAACCGCTGACACCAAGACACACTATAAATTAACTTCCCATCACTCTAGACACTCTACTGTACAGGTAACACACAGTAACACACAGGTAACACACGCCATCACCAACTGACACTCACACTAACACACCATACCTTAACTCGCCAACACTAAAACAAGTCACTGCCACCAAGACACACCATAACTTCCTGACACTCTAAACACACTCACTCACGCTCACACCAACACGCACAATAGATTAACTTGGCAACACTATAAAGACACTACCAGCACAAGTAAAACACACGATTAACACCCCTCTCACTCACACTCACACCATCATTTAGTTGCCAGCACTCTAACACATCCACTCGCCTGAAATCACAGTTATTAAGACAAGATAAGGTTAGAATATAGAAGTAACAATTTGACACTAAGGACTGGTGAGTGAAATTCCTTTAAAAACACATTCAAATCAAGAAACAAGACAATGATTGAAGTGATATGTCCCAATAAAGAAGTAGCAATTTAGAACAGAAAAGGACTGATGGTTGAAATTCTTATAAAAAAAAACATGAAGATAGAAGAAAAAAGAAAGATGAAAATTTGTGTTATATTTTAAAACACACACGAAAGAAAAAAAAAAAAAAACTAAAAAAGGAACGAAAATTTATGATGCATCTTAATACGAGGAAATAAAATGAAAATAAGAAAAAAAATGACGAAATTATTTGATACATCCTAAAACACACACACACGAAAAAAAGAAAACGTAATAAATAAATAAATAAAAAAAAAAAAGATTAAAATTTATGACATATCCTAAAAACACACACTCAGCAAAACAGTAAAACAAGAACACTAAACACACACAAAAAACGAACAAAACACACGACAAAACCTAACCAGAACCACCGCATCTTTATCACAGGTGGAAAGACAGACAGGTACGCAAGACCACCACCAATTAACCAGTGAAAGAGGAGCAATGAACACACAGGTAACATAAACAGGTACATTTCAATCAAGGTAACACAACGAACACCACACACCAATAAAAAAAAGGTTAGGCGAGGGAGAGGAACATAATAATCAACAGGTAACAGAGAGAGAGAGAGAGAGAGAGAGAGGGAGAGTGTGAGAGGGATAGAGTGAGAGGGTAATGGATGCTTTATGATGCGAGGTGATGAAGGACACGACACGGAGGATAAACAGGACATAAACCACGGTAATGATAACTGTATCAGGGCATTTACCGGGAGAGAGAGAGAGAGAGAGAGAGAGAGAGAGAGAGAGAGAGAGAGAGGGGGAGAAATGCTACCACCTGACTATCTTCACATTAACAGTTCGTGACCAGGTTACGTTTTCCTCTTCCTCATCCTCCTTCTTTTTCCTCTTCTTCCTCCTCCTCTTCTTCCTTCTCTTCCTTCCCATTTCTCGTGTGGACATAATTCTCTCTCTCTCTCTCTCTCTCTCTCTCTCTCTCTCTCTCTAGTTCTAACATCTTTCCGCCTTAAGTCTTTCCTCAATCCTCTTCCTTCCTTCCTCCTCCTCCTCCTCCTCCTTCTCCTCCAGCCTCTCACCACCACACTCATCACCATCATCACCACAACACCCAAAAGGCCTACAATATGACACACTATGCTCTCTCTCTCTCTCTCTCTCTCTCTCTCTCTCTCTTGTTTACGTGAAACTTATTTATCACACACAAACCAATAACACAAGTAATAAATGACAGTGAATAATGGAGAGAGAGAGAGAGAGAGAGAGAGAGAGAGAGAGAGAGAGAGAGAGAGAGAGAGAGAGAGAGAGAGAGAGAGAGAGAGAGAGAGAGAGAGAGAGAGAGAGAGAGAGAGAGAGAGAGAGAGAGAGAGAGAGAGAGAGAGAGACGTGATGACAAATACAGAAATATGCCTGCTGGGGTCTCAGTTGTAGGAAGGAGGAGGAGAAGGAGAAGGAGGAGGAGGAGGAGGAGGAGGAGGAGGAGGAGGAGGAGGATAATGCCAGGATTTGGTGTCAATGTGAGAAGCGACCACAGACTCGGATATTGTGGGGGAGGAGGAGGAGGAGGAGGAGGAGGAGGAGGAGGAGGAGGAGGAGGAGGAGGAAGAGGGATGATGCTTTAGAACGCTTCTCTCCCTTTTTCTTTCCTCTCTCTCTCTCTCTCTCTCTCTCTCTTAAATCGTCCACTCAATTTTTCTCTTCACTTTTCTCCCTTCCTCATTTCCCCTCGTTTCCTGGTCTTCCCCGTTTTACCTCCCCTCGCCACTTCCTTTTACTCTTTCCTGCCTTTCCCTCCCCTCCCCTCCGTCTCCCCTCCCTTCCTCTCTCCTCCTCTCCCTTCTCTGTAAAACGAGGGGAGATCTGAGGGGAAGGGCGGCACGAGGGGACAGTCTGGGATGTGTTGAGGAAAATATGAATGAGAGAGAGAGAGAGAGAGAGAGAGAGAGAGAGAGAGAGAGAGAGAGAGAGAGAGAGAGAGAGACTTAGTACAGCATTCGTCTCTACAGAAACAGCTACAAAAATACAATAAAATGTAACTGCCTGAAGCTTTTCCTCTCTCTCTCTCTCTCTCTCTCTCTCTGTCTGAGTTGCAAACAAAACACATCCACAACTCTACAATTGTTACAAACCTGAAAATCTACAAAACACAACATACATAGTCTCTCTCTCTCTCTCTCTCTCTCTCTCTCTCTCTCTCTCTCAGTACCAGAAACAATACATAACCTAATAACAGAGAGAGAGAGAGAGAGAGAGAGAGAGAGAGAGAGAGAGAGAGAGAGAGAGAGAGAGAGAGAGAGAGAGAGAGAGAGAGAGAGAGAGAGAGAGAGAGAGAGAGAGAGACATAACCTTCACTCCCTTCTCACCTGGAGCCAATAAACACATTAAGGAACACTATATCAACAAAACACAAAACACTTCCTTGCTGAACCAACCCTGTTTATTCCATTACTCTTTATCTACTCTCCTCTCTTCCTCACCATCACTATCTAACTGCTCCTCTTCTCTCTCTCTCTCTCTCTCTCTCTCTCTCTCTCTCTCTCTCTCTCTCTCTCTCTCTCTCCTACACACCTGGCTACGTATAGTGTAATTAAGAACACAGGTAAGTTATGTTAGCGTGAGGTGGGGAAATTTTTACAGTAAGTGAGTCCTGCCGTGGTTTCTGGTCAGGGAGGGGAAAAGAGGGGAGTAAGGGAGATGGGAGAGGGGAGAGAAAGGTTTGTGAGGGATGAGGATAAGGAAGAGGGAGAGGGAGGAGGTATGGGAGGTGAGGGAAGAGGGATGGAGGTGTTTTGAAAGGAAAGAGAGCGAGAGGGGAAAAGGAGAGGGGTGAGGAGAGGGGAGAGGGGTTTGTGAGGAATGAGAATAAGGAAAAGTGAAAGGGAGAGGGAGGAGGCATAGGAGGTGAGAGGAGAGGAATGGAGAATGGGGGTGTTTTGAGAGGAAAGAGAAAGAGGGGAGGTAGAGAGGGGAAGGAAAGGAAGGTGAGGGGTGAGAGGTAAGGCACAGGTGTGACAGGTGAGGTACTTTCGTGACCTTTACACCTGAGAGGCACGTCTGATGGGCACACCTTGTTTATTACCTAAGTGTGTTGTTGTTGTTGTTGTTGTTGTTGTTGTTGTAATAGCATGACCACCATCACCACCACCACTACATGACCACCATCACCACCACCACTACTGTTACTACTATTACTATTACTTCCACTAGCATCATCTTGTCGTTTGTGTGTGTATTCATTTACCTTGACGAGACAGCCAGACTTTTTCATTCCTTACGATCTTGGGATTTGAGACCAGGCACACCACACACCGGGACAACAAGGTTTCTTTTACATGTAGGTGAACAGGGGCTACATGCGTGGATGTATGTTATTGTGCCAGCGCTCTAACCACTGAGTGTGTGTGTGTGTGTGTGTGTGTGTGTGTGTGTTTGAATGTACTTTGCATTAACGTAGCATTTTCATTCCATACATATCCTATATTATGTATGTGTGTTAGTCTATGCATGAATGTATGAATGTATGTATGTATGTAGAGTGACTTATGGGTTTAGTCTGTATACAAGCTTACGGAGAGAATGTATATATGTCTATGTAAGTGTGTCTGTCTGTACAGCTCTATGTAGGGAAAGAATGTATGGTATGTATAGTGTGTTCGTATGTACGTTTGCCTGTGTGTATGTCTGTATGTTTGTATGTCTGTTTAAACGTCAATGTGGAGAGCGTGTATGGTATATCTATGTAAGTGTGTAATAAGTCTATGTAGGGAAAGTTTACGGTATCTATATGTGTCTGTGTGTACGTGTGTCTGTATATAAGTCAATGTGGAGAGCGTGTATGGTAAGCGGGTGTGTGCGTGAGGCGGGGCGCGTTCATCACTTTCCGGGTGAGTGGTGTGAGCCGCTGGGTGAGGCGAGGCGGGGCAGGATCCGTCAGCACCCACTGCAAATGTTTCACAGTTCCAAAAAATCCGGATGTGACCTCAACTGACCCAACCCGAGAGAGAGAGAGAGAGAGAGAGAGAGAGAGAGAGAGAGAGAGTGATGATGGGTAATATACTATGCATCTCTCTCTCTCTCTCTCTCTCTCTCTCTCTCTCTTTCTGTGCTGCTTACGACACGAAGACTTGCACTGAGTATCGAGAGAGAGAGAGAGAGAGAGAGAGAGAGAGAGAGAGAGAGAGAGAGAGAGAGAGAGAGAGAGAGAGAGAGAGAGAGAGGGGGGAGAGGGGTTTAGGAAGGTTGAGTCAAGCAGCAAGTGGCCAGAAGGGGGGTGGTCAGGCGGTGGTTAGAGGGGGGTCAAGGGATGGCCATGGGGGGGTGGGGGATCATGGCCCAATAAGAGGTGTTAGGGAGCGGCGCCCCCAGGATATTGGGATCAACCTGGTGTCATCTGCCGAATTTTACATCAGCTATTTCTTCTTCCCTACTTCTCTCTCTCTCTCTCTCTCTCTCTCTCTCTCTCTCTCTCTCTCTGCTGGTGCTGCTGGTGGTGCACTTTCTCCACATCCTCCTTTGTCCCATTTTCTGTACCGTCCAATGCTACTTCTGTGTTTTTCCTTTCATTTCTTTTTTTCTTCTAATTTTTGTTCTTATTTTGAGTTCAAGTGGTGGTGGTGGTGGTAGTAATAGTAGTAGTAGTAGTAGTAGTAGTAGTAGTAGTAGTAGTAGTAGTAGTAGTAGTAGTAGCAAAGATGAAGATGATGATGATGATGATGATGATGATGATGATAATACTAATACTAATAATAACAATAATAATAATTATAATAATAGCAATAACAATAACAATAATAATAACAATTAAAAAATCGTAATTGAGCACAACTTTGCACGGTTCGACACACACACACACACACACACACACACACACACACAACTCCCTTCCCCCCCTACTAAACAATGCCCTGCCCCTCCCTTCCTCCCTTAAAAAAAAAGAAAAAGAAAAAAAACAATCATGGCGGAGTCCAGAAGAGCGTGGGGAGGCCAAGGGATGGGACGGAGGGGGCGGCGCCGAATAAATCAGATGTGCCGAAATTGACTGGGTCCCGAACCTGGTGTATTTCCCCGAACCGACATACCCAATCTGGCGAGCCGAGATGACCCCTGCCGCCGCCGCCGCCGAAAAAAAAAAAAAAGAGAGAGAGAGGGACAGAAAAAAAAAAAAAAAAAGTGAGACAAATCCATTTTTTTCCTCTTGTATTTTTATTGTCTTTTTTCCTTCTCTTTCACACTCTCCGTAGCTAACTCTCTCTCTCTCTCTCTCTCTCTCTCTAACTCTACGTAACTCTGTCTCCGTGCGCCTGTCTGTCTGTCTGTCTGTGTGTGTGTCTGCCTGCCTGCCTGCCTGCCTGCCTGGGTGTGCGTGTATGTATGTGCGTATGTATGTATGCCTGCCTCCTCTTTTTTTTTTTTTTCCTGTGGCCTTCCCGAGCTTTCGAAAACATATCTGTTGTTTTTTGTCGAGTAAACACAGCGCAGTGAAGCGGACGGTTGGGAATTGTTATTGTAGCCCCGTGCTGTACCGCATGATATATGTGCGTGTGTGCGTGCGTGTGCGTGCGTGTGCGTGTGTGTGCGTGCGTCTCTTTTGTGTAAGTATATAAACCTCCCCAACCCCCCTCTACCTTAATTATCATCACTTATATCTCTTGTCTACGTTAAAAAACAGAAAAACAAAAGCAATATTAACTTAGAAGCAGTAACAAGGAAAACATGGTGTCCTTTGGCGTATGTAAACACGACACACACACACACACACACACACGCAGTTTCCATGTAGGTGTTGGTTTTCGTGGTGTGTGCAGGGAGGTGTGGCTGCAACATCGAGGTCTGGTGTTGTGTGGTGTTGTGGTGTTGTGGTGTTGTGCCTTTCAATTCTGCATCTGCCGTCCAACCCTCCAACACCTCTCTCTCTCTCTCTCTCTCTCTAAATGTTCTCTTTGTTGTCCTTTCCATGTTTTTTCACTTCAATTGTTTCCTTATTCATGTTTGTTCATCTCAAA
>NC_059289.1:18051772-18054272 GCF_017591435.1 Portunus trituberculatus
CCTTGGTGCTCTGTGGCTCTAGGAAGGCAGAGGTATGGCAGGGAGAGGCAGGGAAATGGTAAGGGAGGCAGGGGGAAGGCAAGGGGATGGTAGAAGGAGGGAAGGATGAAGGGGGAGGAAAAGTGACGCCCGCCGTGGTGCTGTGGTGGCAGGGAGAGACAGGGAGAGAGAGAGAGAGAGAGAGAGACAGAGACAGAGAGAGAGAGAGAGAGAGAGAGAGAGAGAGAGAGAGAGAGAGAGAGAGAGAGAGAGAGGCAGGAAGACGGCAGGGGGATAAGGATAAAGACAGAAGCAGGGAGGCCGGGAGAGAGGCAGGGAGAGACAGGGAGAGGCAGGGAAATAAAGACAGGAGTATGGCAGGGAGACAAGGAGACAGAGAGAAACAGAGGGATGGCAATGTTGAGGGGGGAGGAAAGGGGAAAAAAAAGCTGAGGGGAAAGAAAGGAGAGAGGTGAGGAAAAGAAATTGATAGGAGGAAAAATGGGAAGGGGAGGAAAAAGTGTTATAGAGGAGTAAGTTAGGAAGGGAAAGAGGAAAGAGGAAGGAGGAATGAGGAAGAGGGATAGAAGGATAAAGGTGAGAAAAGGAAGAAGGATAAAAAAAAAAAGGTGAAGAGTGGAGAGGAAAGTGCAAAGGAAGGTGAAGAGAAGGTGATGATGGGTGAAGGAAGAAGAAGAGGAGGAGGAGGAGGAGGAGGAGGAGGTAAGGAGGATAGGAGGAGGAAAAAAAAGAAAGAAAGGCAGGAAGGAAGGGAAAAAATATAGATAAAAGATGATGACAGGGATGAAAGAAACGCAGGAAAAGAAGGATAAAGAAAACAAATAAAGGAAAAAAATGTGACAAGGAAAATAGTAAAAGCAAAAAAAAACGTAATGAAAAAAAAAGTAAAGAGGAAAAATAAATCGAAAAGGAGGAGGAGGAGGAGGAGGAGGAGGAGGAGGAGGAGGAGGAGGAGGAGGAAAGGAAGAAAAGAAGATGCTAAGAGGGAAAGAGATGGCGAGGAAATGACGTTGATAAAAGGAGAAATGGAGCAGGTAAGATAAAGATGGAGAAAGAGGAAGTGAGAAAAATGTAGAGGAGAAGAAAGAGGAAGAGGAATGGAAAGGAGATATGAAGAAGAAAGAGAAAGGAAGGAGAAAAAAAAAAAGTGTCCTGAGAGAGAAAGAGAGAAAAAATGAACGAAAAGAGGAAAAAAGAGAGAAAAAAGCAAGACAAATGGGAAAATGGGAAAAAATAAAGAAAAAGAGAAAAAGAAGAAAATGATAATAATCTTAAAGAGAATACACAAAGAAAGCGGAAAAAATATGAAGAAAAAGATGAAGAAAAGAGAGAGAAGGAGATACAGAAAGCAAAATAAGAGAGAAAAGAGGAAAAAACAAAAACAAAAGAGAGAGAAGAGGAAGAAAAAACTGAAAAAAAGAGAGAAAAAGAAGAAAATGATGATAATGATGCTAAACAAAATGCACAAACCTTTTTTTTCCTTTCTTTATTATGTACAAGATCATCGCTTCTCTCCCTTCCTCCTTCTATCCCCTTCCTTCGTCAAACTACGGAAGAGAAACAGAAGGGTAGGGATGGGGGTGGAGAGAGAGAGAGAGAGAGAGAGAGAGAGAGAGAGAGAGGACAGTAACGGGAAAGAGAGAAAGAGATACTTTGACAGTTTTACAATAAATTACGTTCATCTAAACGAGATCTACTACTAGAAGGAAAAAATACACACACGCACCAAAGAAAATGGGACGCGGGGAGACAGAAAACGGTGAACTCAATTGCGAATACACCCCAAACTAAAATAAAAATAAAAGAAAACGGGAAAAGAATAATAGATACGCAACAATACATAAATATACTGAGAGAGAGAGAGAGAGAGAGAGAGAGAGAGAGAGAGAGAGAGAGAGAGAGAGAGAGAGAGAGAGAGAGAGAGACACACACACACACACACACACACACACACACACACGGCAGGAGGTAAATAAACAAGAAACAACACAACTGTAGCTACAAACAACACGAACAACAACAAACAGTAACAGAAAGTAAACAAACAACAGGAAAAGAGGAAGAGGAGGAGGAGGAGGAGGAGGAGGAGGAGGAGGAGGAGGAGGAGGAGGAGGGGACAGACAGCCACTGACCTGCCACTGGGGAATAATTTTATTTTGCACCATTTTCTCTACTGTCTATAAGAGAGAGAGAGAGAGAGAGAGAGAGAGAGAGAGAGAGAGAGAGAGAGAGAGAGAGATGATAGAATGAATAACGGAAATGAAAAAAAAGAAAATGATGGAGGAAATATCACAACAATCAGAGAGAGAGAGAGAGAGAGAGAGAGAGAGAGAGAGAGAGAGAGAGAGAGAAGGGACAAGAGACATTAACATCTAAGGCACTTATCACAAAACCACCCTCCAAATCTCTCTCTCTCTCTCTCTCTCTCTCTCTCTCTCTCTCTCTCTCACAATACCCAACACACACCATAATAAAACCTGGTCAGCTGGGGCAGACAAAC
>NC_059289.1:18069272-18081772 GCF_017591435.1 Portunus trituberculatus
GCATGTTTTCTTTTTTTCCTCTTTATTTTATTCTTTACCTTTCTCCTTCTGATATCACACTCCACCTTTTACATTCTCACCACTCAATCACCAGTCAGAGGAGCACCAATGTCGCTTCCTCAGTCACTCCCCAACACACCACTACCCCTCCTCCCCGTCCCCTTCACCTCTCACTCCTCCCTTCCTTCCCCGCTCACTCCCTGCTTATCTCTCCTTCACCGTTCCTTCCCTCACCCGTCACAAGGTTCCCAAGGCCGGCTGTTCCTCCATTCTAAGACCTCCCTCGACTTTACGGCTTCACCACGTAATTATAAAATATCGACACACACACACACACACACACACACACACACACACACACACACGTACCTCCCTCCCCCTGCCTGCTGGTTCTCGTTAGTCGTGATATCGTCAATAGCGACTGGCGGACATAATTCGTACCTGGACCGACCTATTAGCATACACCTTTTCATACGGCCGCTCATAAATATAGGAGAGGATATATTCGGTAGGGCGGGGCGGGGCGCGGCGAGGGAGCGGCGAGGGAGCGGCGGGGAAGCGGCAGGACAGAGGAAGGTACCGAATCGTGTTAACCTGCCTCTGAGTTAACTAATGTCCCTTCTCACTCCCTCCCTGCTGGATGGGTCTACAAGCGGCCGAAATAACACCATGAGGCCATTTATACCATTTATCCTTTGCGTGGGGGGTACCTGGGATGGAGCTAGGGGGCACGGGGTGGTGTATCCAGGGAGGTGGGGTGGGTGTGGGGTGTCCAGGCCCTGTATGGCTGGCTAAGCGGGGTGTGAGGTGTCCGTGTGAAGCGCTGGTTATAAATCTTCATTAGGTTAAGTTCTGTTTCGCGAGCCGATGAGTTATGTCGTGCGACCTTAATGCTGGTGGTGCTGGTGGTGCTGGTGGTGGTGGTGGTGGGACAAGGGCGTGGTGATGCGCGGTGTGGTGGGGTGTGTTGGGGTGTGCTGGTGGTAGTGTGTGGGGTAAATGTGCAGGACAAGAGGACGTAAAAGTAGGGTGGTGTGGTGTGGTGGTGATGGTGGTGGTGGTGGGGTAGATGTGGAAGATAAGGAGAAGGAGGAGGAGGAGGAGGATGAGGATGAGGAGAAGAAGAAGAAGGAGAAGGAGAAGGAGGAAGAGGAGTTCAAGATGGTGGTGATGATAGTAATGGTAGATGAGGATGGTATGTTAATAGAGAGAAGCAGTGGTTGTGGTGATGGTGGTGGTGATGGTGGTGGTGGTGATAGTGAATGGTGATGGTTAAGATAGTGGTGGTGAATGGTGGTGGTGTCTGCCTCGCTGATATGATTGTGGTGAATGACTGTGGTGGTGGTGGTGATGGTGGTGATGGTGATGATGATGGATGATGACTGCCTGCCTTGACGTGGTGAGCGGACAGGGAGAGGATGAAGAAAGATACTGACCAGGGAAGACAAGAAAGAGTCAACAACAACAACAACAACAACAACAACAACAACAACAACAACAACAACAACAACAATAAACCAACAGTAATGAGACTTAAATACGAATTACATCACTAATCTAGCATCAACATTCATCTTCACTCAACGGGGCCTCCTCCTCCTCTTCCTCCTCCCCATCCTCCTCTTCTTACTCCTCCCACTCCTCCTCTTTCTCCTCGACCTCCTCCTCTTCTTCTTTCTCCTCCCCCTCCTCCTCTTTCTTCTCGGCCTTCTCCTCTTCTTCTTCCTCCTCCCCCTCCTCCTCTTTCTCCTCGGCCTCCTCCTCTTCTTCTTCCTCCCCTCCTCCTCCTCCTCCTCCTCCTCCTCCTCCTCCTCCTCCTCCTCCTCTGTCATCTTCACGCCGTCAATCAGCTGTTTACTCTGCTCAGCTGTTCCTATCATCAGCTGATTAGTGACGTGAGAGAGAGAGAGAGAGAGAGAGAGAGAGAGAGAGAGAGAGAGAGAGAGAGAGAGAGAGAGAGAGAGAGAGAGAGAGAGAGAGACTAGAACCATTTTCACTCTTATATCGAATCTCATCGTTACAGCATCGGATTTATCACGAGAGAGAGAGAGAGAGAGAGAGAGAGAGAGAGAAAGCAACATAAACTGGGGCCGGGATTAATGCGTTTGTTATTGGTTAGAACGTTAAAGCGGGAGTTTTAATGACAGCAGAAATGTCGCGCGATGCTGTGCTCAGTTTGCAAAAAAGGCGAGAGAGGGGGAGACTTAATTAATTTTTTGGCTGGATTTACTGATCTGGCGAGCCCCGGAAACTGCTATATAAATCCCGGAAGGTTTAATTTGTCGCCTCTATATACCAGTTGCAGTTTTATTCTCGCGGCCCACAATAAATGACCTTCCCGGATGCAAAATAATAAAATAAAACAAATATATGACTATAATCTACCCCAGAGAGAGAGAGAGAGAGAGAGAGTGCACCGGCCGTCAGCTAGTGTGTGACCGTGTGCGTGCGTGTGCGTGTATGCCTATGTGCGTGTGTTATTGGGTATTAATACTGTTAAAAGCGCAGTAACGGGGCATCGATGGTGGTGATGGTGATGATGGTTGTAATGGTGGTGGTGATGCTGATAGGGAGGGGTCGGAGGGGGAAGGGGAAGGGGAGGCCATCAGAACATTTAGCAATAGTCAAAACTCTTTACCATAGTGTGGCCATAAAACACCAGTCACTTAATACACGTGGATAACAGTAATGCCAGGTGTGTGTGTGTGTGTGTGTGTGTGTGTGTGTGTGTGTGTGTGTGCGTGTGAGTGTGAGTGAGATAATGCTAAAAAAATGGGGCTATTCTCTCTCAACGTAAATAGAAAAGCTAGCTACTAGAAGTAAAGTAAATAGTAATTGAGTTAGTTGATGGAGAGAGAGAGAGAGAGAGAGAGAGAGAGAGAGAGAGAGAGAGAGAGAGAGAGAGAGAGAGAGAGAGAAATGTTGCAGTCTGTGTGGAGCTGGAGTAGAAATAGTAGTAAAAGAAGGAGGAGAAGGAAGAGGAAGAGGAGGAGGAGCAGGAGGAGGAGGAGGAGGAGGAGGAGGAGGAGGAGGAGGAGGAGGAGGAGGAGGAGGAATTAGCGGACTCTGTTACTTTAGATGGTAATATTTTCCAGTTAATGGTTCATAAAGATGGTGTGGTGTGTAGGGTCACGTGTGTGTGTGTGTGTGTGTGTGTGTGTGTGTGTGTGTGTGTGTGTGTGTGTGTGTGTGTGTGTGTGTGTGTGTGTGTGTGTGTGTGTGTGCGCCGGGGTCCTTACATCAAAAACTTGCATCCTAACTATAAAACTTTACAAAATACCCACCAAAACTATGAACACTGATACTTATGACGCAAAAATTCCCGGCGAGCAAGAAACACGATAAATCCAGAGGCGGGGTGAGCGAGGACCGGCGTGCACGGATTAAACATTTAACCCCACAACCGGATTTCGGGAAGGGCGGTTTAGGTCACTTCCAAATATTTCAAACCGAACTAGACCACTCCTTGCATTCCCCCCGACACGCACACACACACACACACACACACACACACACACACACACACACACGAGCGAACATATACATACATACACATGCACGCACAAACTAAGCTCTAAAAAAGAAAGATTATGACAAGGAGGAGGAGGAGGACGAGGAAGAGGAGGAGGAGGAGGAGGAGGAGGAGGAGGAGGAGGAGGAGGAGGAGGAGGAGGAGATGACCCCGAGGTTAAGCAGATTTCTAAGTGGAGGCATAAATGTGTACGTTTAGAGAGAGAGAGAGAGAGAGAGAGAGAGAGAGAGAGAGAGAGAGAGAGAGAATCATTACCATCATCGCTATCACTGTATGAACGAACGAATGAATAAAAAAAGGAGAAAAATAGAACATAAATAAATAAATAAATAAATAAATAAATAAATAAATAAATGAATGAGTTACCACATTTTCATAGAGAACATTTAAAGAACTTACAGGAGACAATTCATGCAGTTCAGTTCCGGTCATTTTATCACAAACTATACACACACACGCACGCACGCACACACACACACACACACACACACACACACACACACACACACACACACACACACTAATACAAATTTAAAACGAGTACACAAGCATAGAACAATTTTACTCCATTAACTGAGAGAGAGAGAGAGAGAGAGAGAGAGAGAGAGAGAGAGAGAGAGAGAGATGAGGGGTCAACAGAGGGGAAGAGCGAGGGAGATGGAGAGGGGAAAGCCAGGCAAGAGGGGAAGGAAGAGGGCTGAACGCGAAGGGGAAACAGTATAGAGAGGGAAATAAGTGGAGGGGAAGTGAGGGGGAAGGGAAGAGGGGATAATCCAAGGGGAGAGAAAAGAACTTACTTGTGATTATCTTCTGGTTTTTGGGCGAATGAGGGGAGGAAAGGGGAAGGGATGAGGGGATAAGGGGGAAAATGAGGGGAAAATGGAAGGCGGAGAGGGGGAGAAACTGAAATAAATAAATAAAAAAAACAAAAAGTAAAAAGAAACACACAAAAAAAGTGAGGGGAAAAATCCCATACATATTTTTTTTTCTATTCGCTAAATTTACATAAAAAAATGAAAATGAAAAGAAATAGAAAAGAAATCAAAGAATATTTACACAGACACTTAGAAGGGAAAGAAATGGATAGGAGGAAGAAGAAAGGAAGGAAGGAAGGAAGGAAGGAAGCAATAAAGAATGAATAAAAGGGAGATGATGATAGGAAAAAAAACGCTTAGATGACCAGGAATATGACATAGTGGAAAGAGAGAGAGAGAGAGAGAGAGAGAGAGAGAGAGAGAGAGAGAGAGAGAGAGAGAGAGCAGTGAACCCAAAGAAAAGAGGAAAGAATAAAAGTGATGTGAGGAGATGGTGCAGGAGCAGGAGGAGGAGGAGGAGGAGGAGGAGGAGGAGGAGGAGGAGGAGGAGGAGGAGGCATCATCTTCAACATGCATCCCTCACTCACAGGGATTGGAAAGTCATCATTAAAATTATGACTTTATAAACTTGGATTGTGAACCTTTTTGAGAAGTTCCCCCTTGAAACCATCCCCCCCCTTCACCTCCTAACCCCCCATTCCTCTCTCTCTCTCTCTCTCTCTCTCTCTCTTGATCCTTTACCCCCTCTCCACTCTCACTTTCCCCCACTCCACCTGTACCCTTGGATTCCCTTTCTCCTTCCAACATCCACTCTCTCTCTCTCTCTCTCTCTCTCTCTCTCTCTCTCTCTCTCTCTCTCTCTCTCTCTGGTGTTATCAAGAAGACCAACTCAGGCGACGACAATTATCATGTCTTACCTCAGCTCGTTTTCCTTGATGTATGGAGGAGGAGGAGGAGGAGGAGGAGGAGGAGGAGGAGGAGGAGGAGGAGGAGGAGGAGGAGGAGGAAGAGGAGGAGGACACGAGGGTCGCCTGAAGGAGTGTGCAAGGAGAAACAGGACGTGAATTAATATTATTACGAAATTCCTCTCGCAAGTTAAATTCATGTAGCAGCTTTAGTCTCATCAGTCACCGCGCCCCTCTGTGACTGCTGGACGCTCCCTTCCCACACGCAGACGCACACACACACACACACACACACACACACACACACACACACACACACACACACACGCGCAAAGCAAAGCAGAAGAGAGCATAGCATAACATAACAGAGCGTAAAAATATCACATCTTCATAAGTGTGCCATAAAAGGCTATTACGTTGAGAAGAGACGCTCCCTCACTCTCCCTCTCTCCCTCTCCCACGATTTACAAGAGGAGGAAGAGGAGGAAGAGGAGGAAGGATGATTACATGTTTTTCCATCGCTGCGTAAATTTGGTGCTGGGAGAGACACTTGACGTCTGAGCACCGCGATTAGCACCTCACTAACACATTGTTGTCACACGCCGCCCGACGCGATAAACCACACACACACCTGCCGCCCAGAGAGAGAGAGAGAGAGAGAGAGAGAGAGAGAGAGAGAGAGAGAGAGACCATACAGACACATATTTCTAAAAGACACGGTTCCTTCAAAACTTTCTTATAATTAAGCTTATTTTAACTCTTCTTTCTTAAACGCTACACCATTACGAGAGAGAGAGAGAGAGAGAGAGAGAGAGAGAGAGAGAGAGAGAGAGAGAGAGAGAGAGAGAGAGAGAGAGAGAGAGAGAGAGAGAGAATGACCATACAAACACACACCTTACGTAAACTTCTAAAAGACACAACTCATTTCAAAATCTTCCCAGGCGTTAATTAATTTTCACACGTGGGCATCGAGTGAGCAAGGCCGCCACGCCTCACCGCGGCTCCACTGCAGTACTAACAACACTTTCCCTGACGATGAGTGTTGCTTCTACTGCCTTTTTTGTGATGTAAGAGGGATAAATGGCCAAGGAAAAAAAAAAAAAAAAAAAAGGCTCACCCAGTCGCGAGTCCCCTTACAGATCCGACTGACAAGGTAAATGAACAGGTAAGAATCATAGGTGGAAATATGCAGGTGTGTGTGTGTGTGTGTGTGTGTGTGTGTTTTCATGCTTGGGTTGTTATGTGTATGGTTCATAGATTTTTGCTTCTTTTTTTTGTTCTTCAAGCTGTTATTAGTTAGGGTAGGCTCAATTAGGTTCAATTAGGCTCAATTAAGCTTTTTTAGGTTAATTTAGATAGTGTTTTATGTTTTTTTTATTCTATTCATGTTATTTATTATTATATTTTTTCTTTATTTACTGTTCTCTTCTTTTTTCTCGTTCGTCTTTCTCTTTTCGTTGTTCTTCGCCTTGTTCTTCTTCTTCTATTCTTCTTCTTGTTCTTTTTTCTTTATTTCTCTTCCTCCTTCAATTCTTCTCATTCATCTTCTTTTTTACTACTTATTCTTCCTCTTTTTCTTATTTTCCTTCTGCTTCTTCTACTTCTTTTTATTCCTTCATCCTATCCCTCTTCTTTTTCTTTTCTTCTTCCTCCTCCTCCTCCTTCTCTCCTCCTCTTCTTCTTCCTCCTCCTCCTCCTCCTCCTCCTTTTCTTCTTCTACTTCCTCTTTTCGTATTTTTCTTCTACTTCTTCTATCTCTTTTTCTTTCCCTTTTATCCTCCTCCTCCTCCTTCTCCTTCTTCTTCAACCTCTTTTTCTTTCTCTTCCTATCCTCCTCCCTCCTCCTCCTCTTTCTTTTCTTCTTCTTCTTCTTCTTCTTCTTCCTCTTCCCCTACCCCCCTTCGCTGTCCAGTGTTGGGTGAAGCGCCTCTTACATTCTATTTTAGTGCACGTTAATCGCTGCAAAGAAAACGGAAGTCGCACATTTTCCCTAATGTTTATAATTTGTGATATACGCTTCCTCCTCCTCCTCCTCCTCCTCCTCCTCCTCCTCCTCCTCCTCCTCCTCCTCTTTCTATTCTCTTCCTCTTCTCCTGTATCTTTTCGCTTTCTCCCTCTCCCTCTTCTCCCTCAACCCCTCAATCCTATCACTTCCTCTCCTCCCTCTTCCCTCCCTCCTTCCTCCCCACAATTACTAGGGTGCTCTCTCTCTCTCTCTCTCTCTCTCTCTCTCTCTCTCTCTCTCTCTCTCCTTCCTCTATCAGTTGATTTTACGCTCTTTTTTCCTCCCCTCTTGTTTACCTCCTGTTTCATCCTGTCCTCTCATATTGATGCTTTATTCCTTCCTTCCTCGTCTTTTTCCCTTACACTGTGTCCACCTTTTTGCTCTCTCTCTCTCTCTCTCTCTCTCTCTCTCTCTCTCTCTCTCTCTCTCTCTCTCTCTGCTGCGACACTGTTTGGAGTTTTGTCTTTCACTGTTGACTCTTGTTCCTCTTACCACCACCACCACCACCACCACTACTACTACTACTACTACTACTACTACTACTACTACTACTACTACTACTATTACTCCTACTACTACTACTTCTACTACCACCACTACTACTGCTACTTCCATCCTGCTGCTCAATGAACCGGGAACACTGCTGCTGTGAAATTGGTCCCAGGGTGACTCCGGAGGGTGGGTGAAGGGTTGAGGGGGGTGAGGGAAGGGGGGAGTGAAGGAGGGTGACGGGGATAAGAGGTGGGTGAAGGAGGTGAGGGTGGGTGAAGGAGTGAACGTGAGAGAGAGAGAGAGAGAGAGAGAGAGAGAGAGAGAGAGAGAGAGAGAGAGAGAGAGAGAGAGTACAACACATATAAACACGTCTCATGTACGTGTGTGTGTGTGTGTGTATTTAAGTGCCATGTGTATCTCTCTATGTACACACACACACACACACACACACACACACACACACACTAATATACTTCCCTCCCCACAACGCCCCCAGACAGCCCCACCCAGCCCAGCCCAGCCCAGTCCACCCTGCCCCGCCCCGCCCCGCCCCGAACAGCACAGCGCAGCCTCTAGTTTACAGCACATAGTTAGGGCGGAGCGGCGGCCGGCTAATAACTCCAGTCAAAATACGGTCCACTTTGAGCCTCGCTTATCCGGCCAAGCGAGCCCCAATATCCGATCAGCGAGTTACACGGACTACTGGGTTCATCCATCATCCGCTTCCCCCCGTCCCAGATAACAAGGGATAAGGGATGGATGAGATAATTGCCGATAAAGAAGGACGGCTGCGAAACGTCAGACACCAGCATTAATTGGTGATGTGAGGGCGAGGTAAGCCGCCGCCGCCACCACCACCACCACCACCGCCACCGTAGCCAGTCTCTTACCTACCTCGTTATTTCTTGGTCTCCGTACCCTGCTTCTCCTTCCCCCCCCCATGCCTCCCCTGCCTTCTCCACCCCTGCCTAGCCTTTCCTCCACCCTTTCCAGCACCTCCAGCTCCTCCCTTCTCCTCTATAACTAACCCCAGCCCTTTAAAACTCACCACCACCTCCTCCTCCTCCTCCTTCCTTAACTCTCTCATCCTTTTCTGTATACCATCTGTACTGTCCTTACCTCACACACACACACACACACACACACACACACACACACACACACACACACACACACATATCCTTTCCAATCCTTTCTTCCACACCATCTACCTCTTCTCCTCCTCCTCCTCCTCCACTACCTCATCGCTCCTCCAGAAACACCACCCCAGCACTCCACACTCCCCTCCACCGCCTCCTCCACACTGCAGCGCGCCACGGTCCTTTCACGCTATTAAAACACCACTTCCCTATATCCCGACGCTGCTGCAGTTGAGCGCCGCGTGGAAACGTATGGGTGAGACGCGGAAATATACAGAGATAGAGTATGGAGAGATCTTTTTCGCTAGGGGGGTAGTGGGTGATGGTCGTGGTGGTGGTGGTGGTGGTAGTGTAGGAGTGATGCAAATATAGTAGTAATAGTGCGTGGTTATCTATCCTTCCCTCCTGTGTCTGATGTTATCCTAGAGTCCTACGTTGGATGTGTTGTAGGTTATGGAGTCGTTATTATATTTTTCTCTCTCTCTCTCTCTCTCTCTCTCTCTCCATCTATCTATCAATAAATTTTTGTTTTTTTCTTTTAGAGTAGTAGTAGTAGTAGTAGTAGTAGTAGTAGTAGTAGTAGTAGTAGCAGTAGTAGTAGTAGTAGTAGTAGTAACAATAGTAGTAGTAGCAGTAGCAGTTATTTTTGTTTTACTTTCCCCTCATTCATCTTCACTTCTCTCATCCCTCTCCTGCTTCTCTCTCTCTCTCTCTCTCTCTCTCTCTCTCTCTCTCTCTCTCTCTCTCTCTCTCTCTCTCTCTTGTATCTCGTACCCATTTCTTACTTTTTCCTCCCCTTCTCCTTCACCTTTTCAGCTTCTGCCATCTTTCCACGTCTCCTTCTTCTTACCAATTCTTTCTCTCTTGCTCACTATATCTTCCTGCGACTCCTCCACGGCGACAGGGAAGGTGACGAAAGGAGGAGGAGGAGGAGGAGGAGGAGGAGGAGGAGGAGGAGGAGGAGGAGATAGAGGAAACAAGGACACGAAGAGTAGAAAGGAGAGGAAGAGAACGAGGAGGGTACACAGAAAGGACGAATAGAAAGATAAGGAAAGAAAAAAACGAAAAAAAAAAATAACATGAAAGAAAAACGAGAAAGAAAAACGAGAGAACGAAAGATGAAGACGAAAAAAAACACACACACAAGTAAACAAACAAACAAATGAAAAATAGAAGAAAAAAACACACAAGAAAAAAATGCTAAAAATAAATAAAAAAAAAAACACGAAATGAACAGATAACAATGAAAAAAAACAAGTAAATGAGAAAAAGAAACAAAGAAAAACAAAGGAAGTAAACAAGAAATGGATGGAAAGACGAAAAAAGGAGAAATATAACCAGAGAGAGAGAGAGAGAGAGAGAGAGAGAGAGAGAGAGAGAGAAGCAGACGAGACAAGAGGGAAAGCTGGGAAGAGAAACGCGATGGACGGAGAAGAGGACAGTGGATGGAGGAGGAGGAGGAGGAGGAGACGCGCCAACAGGAGGGAGTGAGAGAGGAGGGAGGGCCAGAAGACCATTATAACACTGTGCCAGGGACGGCCACACTCTTTACGAGGACATTATACAACCCAACACCACACTAACTAAAAACTCGATGCATATCATTATCAGCCTTCACGCGCCAGGAGGAGGAGGAGGAGGAGGAGGAGGAGGAGGAGGAGGAGGAGGAGGAGGAGGAGGAGGAGGAGGAGGAGGGCCATTACACCATCATAACTCCAATAAAACCTATACATTTTCTTTTACCCCTTTCTTTTCATCATCTTCATGTCTTTCAAGAGAGATTATTCTATTCACTCTCTACACAAGAAGGAGGAAGAGGAGGAGGAAGAGAAGGAAGAGGAAGAGGAGGAGGAGGGAACACAGAACCTCCACCTCCTCATCTCCTCCACTGGTGCCTATTATCTCCTCATCTCCCAGAACCAGAATCACCTTTACGGGACCAATTAATAAAGGCGCTGGTTCTCACGGCCAGGTAGGCGAGCAGGTGACGGAGGGCGGCGCGGTGACGGCGTGACGGGAGCGATGGTGAGAGGAGAGTGACGGATGGTGATGAGGGAGAGAAGATGGCGTGACGAGGGAAAGAGAGAGACGGGGAGAGGGGGAAAGGGGGACTGCAGCACCACACAGCCCCTCACCACGCCTCATTACCACACACACCACGTAATGATGGAAACTACACCGCCATCACCATCACCGCCACCACAATGACACCACAACTATGTCACCACCGTAAATAAATCACTGCCACGTCACCACCACCACCACCACCACCAACACCTCAATCATCACCACTCTCTCACCACATCACGGGGTTCTAAAGCAATGTCATCACCATCACCACCACCACAAGCACCGACTTCACCATCAGGTCACCACAATACTGGCGGAGTAACACACACAGTAAACAAATAAATTGAATATTGTGCTTCTAATTGTGTGTTGCCAATCTTGAGTAGAAAAGCCCGTAGAGTGTTACAGAGAGAGAGAGAGAGAGAGAGAGAGAGAGAGAGAGAGAGAGAGAGAGAGAGAGAGAGAGAGAGAGAGAGAGAGAGAGAGAGAGAGAGAGATTTTTTTCTGAAGGAGTTATATTTGTAATCTAATTTCATTTTTTGTAATACACGATTAAAATTTTATAGATCATGTTCTTTTTTTCGTGTGTGTGTGTGTGTGTGTGTGTGTGTGTGTGTGTGTGTGTGTGTGTGTGTGTGTGTGAATTTTTTCGCTGTATTTTCATATTTTAATTATTTTTTTCCTGTACGTGTGATGATTTGTAACGACATTCTTTATTCCTTTTATATTATTTTACGTTGGCTACTGCTCTCTCTCTCTCTCTCTCTCTCTCTCTCTCTCTCTCTCTCTCTCTCTCTCTCATAATCTTTCATGCTCTACTTCCCTCACATTTTCGCTTTTATACTATCTCTTCTCTCTCTCTCTCTCTCTCTCTCTCTCTCTCTCTCTCTCTCACGCATGCGCACGCCAAGATTTATAATGAAGGTGCCGCGCCGTAAACAAGGAGAGCGAAGCCGCCTCTCCCACACGACTCTCCCTGGGAAACACTCTCACATTAAGAATAAGAGAGAGAGAGAGAGAGAGAGAGAGAGAGAGAGAGAGAGAGAGAGAGAGAGAGAGAGAGAGAGAGAGAGAGAGAGAGAGAGAGAGAGAGAGATTAGATAAAACATACGTAGAGTAAACTTTCGTACACTTGTAAATAAAAAAAAAAAAGAAAGAAATGAAAATAAGATGCAAATGGAAACAACAACAACAACAACAACAACAACAACAATGAAAAGAGAAGAAAAAAAAAAAACCCAGGAAAAACACAATCATCTAAAACAATAAAAAAAAAATGATGAAAAAAAAGAAAAGAAAAAAACACAATAAATAAATAAATAGACAAGTGGATAAACAGTAAAAGGTGAAAGGAAGAAGAGATTCACGTAGAGACCTTTGAAGAATACAAGAAATACTTATTATATTATTTTTTTTTTCATGAAGGGTTATTAGGAAGAAATAATGAGCTAATTAAGAGAATATAAACACAGGAGGAAAAAATACAACGCAGTAAAAAGAAGGTAAAGGAATTGTGATGATAATTAGATACATATCATTATA
>NC_059289.1:18089272-18106772 GCF_017591435.1 Portunus trituberculatus
TTTTTATGTAAGAATGACCATTGAGAACAACATTAATTACCATACATATACACTTTATAATGTGTAAAACAGTCTCTAGTGTGTTAGACTGTCGTGGAATATTAACTAACTATTTTTCTTCACCTATCTATCAAAACTACAACATATTTTTTTTCCAGATGCGAGAGATCATCAAAAAGTCACGCTTATCTCTATTCGCCGTAAAGCAAAGTGTGAGAAATAATTCGATAAGAGTGATACATATTTGACGGATTATTGCTTGTTCCTCCTCTCCTTCCCGCCTTTCTTTTCTTCTCCTCTTCTCCTTTCTCTTCCTCCTCACGCTGCAGACACGCTGATGTGCATAAATCACTCTTTTTTTTTGGTGAAGGGAGAGGCGTAATGCTTTTATTTTCATTCCTCCTTCTTCCTCCATATCTCTTCCTCCTTCTCCTCCTCCTCCTCCTCTTCTTTTCTCTTCTGATGCTACTCTTTTATTCCCCTTTCTGGTACTTTCTGTTTTTCATTCTTCCTCCTCCTTTTCCTCCTCCTTCATTCATTCTTCCTCTAACTATATTTTCCATTCCTCTTTCTCTTCCTGTAATCCTCTCCTTCCTTCATCTTATTCTTGCCATTCTTACTTATTCTATTTTTTTTTTCTATTCTTCCTCCTTCTCTTAAATATACTCCTCCTCCTTCTCCTCCTTCCCTTCTTCTTCTTCTTCTTCTTCTTCTTCCTCTTTATCCTAACTGTTCTTCACTACGCTAATCTTTTCTATCATTCCTATTTCCTCTTTTTCTCTTAAGTCAACCTATACTTCCTCCTCCTCCTCCTCCTCCTCCTCCTCCTCCTCCTCCTCCTCCTCCTCCTCCTCCTCCTCTTCCTTAGTGAGAGAAAATATTTGTAGACGTAATATTTTTTTTCTTTAATATTGACATTTGTTTGATTTGAATATCTCTCTCTCCTCCTCCTCCTCTTCTTCCTCTTCTTCTTCTTTTTCCTCCTCCTCCACCTGTTCGTGTTTCGTGATCTCTGCTCCCCTCCCCCCTACCGCCAAAGAGCTGATTGTCCGCCATCTTGCCTGCGTGACTCTGGAAATAAGATCGGAAGAGAGAACATAGAACCAATAATATTCTCTCTCTCTCTCTCTCTCTCTCTCTCTCTCTCTCTCTCTCTAAAACACACGTAATGTCTTCTTTATTTTTCTATTCAATTATTTTTTTTTCTATAGATGATTCAATTTTCCGTTTTTATTTCATTTTTTTTTATAAAGGATCCAATCCCCTTAATGTTACGATCCGATCCTTCTTGAACGCTACTTAGTGGGATTGACTTTATTCATTTATTTATTTATTTATGATTCTGTTTTGATTTTTTTTTTCTTTTGTTTCGTGGATTGTTCTGCTGTTTTTATTGGTGTGTGTGTGTGTGTGTGTGTGTGTGTGTGTGTGTGTGTGTGTGTGTGTGTGTGTGTACACACACACACACACACACACACACACACACACACACGCCAGTAATTTAAGGTCAGTTCCTCCACCTCCGTCTCTCTCTGTCTATACATCAAGCTGGATCGAACACATTTATCTTTTATTAGCATATTTCTCTTCTTGTCGCCATAATGACAGTGCTGACCCAAGGAACTGCTCGTGGTGGTGGTGGTGGTGGTGGTGGTGGTGGTGAAGGAAGAAATTATTATTGTATTTTTAGCAATGATGAGGATAAAGTGTTGGTGGTGGTGGTGGTGGTTGTGGTGAATCAGTGGTTGAATTTTATTAGTGGTGAAATATTGGTGGTGACTTTGGAGTGAATGATAGTTACAGAAAATATTGAAAGATAGATTAAATGTTTCTTTTTTTTTTGTGAGGGTTTAATATACAAAATGGTGATGACAGTGAGGCAATATTAGTGATGACTGTTAGAAATGGTGACCACTACTAACCACCACCATCACCACCACCACTAGTAACGTGACCAACCAACCAACCAACCAACCAACCAAGCAAGAAAGTAAGCAACCCCGCCCTTCACCTCATCCCAAAGCACACCCCTACAACCCCCTCCCCCCTGAAAAAAAAAAAGAAAAAATCACACAACACCGTCTCTTCTACACCTTTTTAAAACTTTCCCCAAACAATTTATTTTCGGGAGGTTTAGCAAGAGTGTTTTCCTCGGCCATGGCTCGCGTAATGGCGCCCAAAGTACCGGAATGTTAAAATATACACTCTCTTTTAATAATACATAATGCCTCGTAAAATTCCAGCGGGATGATTACGTTTAATAAGTATGGAGGGAAGATACTTTCAATTCGTCAAGCAGAGAGAGAGAGAGAGAGAGAGAGAGAGAGAGAGAGAGAGAGAGAGAGAGAGAGAGAGAGAGAGAGTGCAGGAAGGACTTTCAGAGCTTTGCGAGGAGTGAGAGTGAGGGGAGAGTATAGTGAGGGGAAGCGGGTGAGCAGTGAGGGGAATACGGCAGGTGTGTGTGTGTGTGTGTGTGTGCCTGCATACCGAAGTTTTGTAGTACATCTGATATCGCAGGCACACACACACACACACACACACACACACACACACACACACACACACACACACTATATCAGCCCCCCCCAAGCCAGACACACGCACACACGCACGCAGTCCCTACAAGCCCCAAGCACCAGCCCCGCCAGAAGCCCTCACAAGTTTTAGCGTGGGTGATATAGAACAAAGGGCGATTCGCTATATATAAACTGCAACGGGGTGGGTGATCAACGCTCCCCGCGCCTTCCTGCGTATATATAGCCGGCGGGGGGCGCTGCGGGTTTATATAGGTGGTATCTGACAGCGTGACGGGAGAGAGAGAGAGAGAGAGAGAGAGAGAATGGTAAAAAGTTTCCTTCCCTTCCTCTTCCTCCTCTCCTTTCTCTCTCTCTTACCTTCGGAAACATATACCCAAAACAACAACAAGCAACAACAACAACAACAACAACAACAACAACAACAACAACAACAACAGCAACAACAACAGCAACAACAACAAAAGCAAGTCATCTGAAACAGCCTCGTCAGGACCTACAAGTCTGCTGCTGCTTGTCTATCTGTACGTTTGTTCGTTTGTTTGTTTTGTTTGTACTGGATTTTCTTCCTTTGTGTTCCTTTGTGTGTGGTGGTGGTGGTGATGATGATGATGATAATGATGGGGAGAGAGAGAGAGAGAGAGAGAGAGAGAGAGAGAGAGAGAGAGAGAGAGAGAGAGAGAGAGAGAGAGAGAGAGAGAGAGAGAGAGAGAGAGAGAAATGAAATGTGGATAAAAAAAAGAAAAATAACAACACGAGGATAAATAAACAATAAGATAAATACGAGAGAAGAAAATAATGATAATAGATAAAGATGATAGAAACACGAGATGATAAAGGAAGTGTTTTTATTTCAATTGAAGCTGAAAGGAGAGAGAGAGAGAGAGAGAGAGAGAGAGAGAGAGAGAGAGAGAGAGAGAGAGAGAGAGAGAGAGAGAGAGAGAAATAAGATATGAGAAATGTCACAATATACAGCGAGGAAGCATGAGGAAAACAGGAGGAGGAGGAGGAGGAGGAGGAGGAGGAGGAGGAGGAGGATGCCCTTGGAGGAAGATAGCGGCACCGAGGCACCTGCTGGCATTGGTCGGGGTGTTGAAGTGATGTATGGTGAAGTCTCTCTCTCTCTCTCTCTCTCTCTCTCTCTCTCTCTCTCTCTCTCTCAGGAGGGTGAGAAAGAATTACACTTCAGTCCAAGAAAGATACCGAGTAAAAATAATCGTGGAGAGAGAGAGAGAGAGAGAGAGAGAGAGAGAGAGAGAGAGAGAGAGAGAGAGAGAGCATTTTCTCGGCTCTTAAATCACTCCGCCATTGGTCCTCCTGCGATGCGAGTTTGATTTCCACGCAACGCAGTCTCTCTCTCTCTCTCTCTCTCTCTCTCTCTCTCTCTGGCTACCAACTGAATATGATCGCTTTCTTCTCCTCCTATCCTTTCCTCCTTCTCTTCCTCCTTTTCTCCCGCATCCTCCTCCTCCTCCTCCTCCTCCCTCTGGCTCCTGGTGTTTGCTGTCCCCTGTTGTCACACTACCGACGGAGGCACAGAAGAGGGAAGGAACAAGCGCAGTGCTTCACGGGGCTACACACAAGGAGCTCCTATACACTTGTCTCATTTCATACAATATTCTTTTGATTCCTGTGTGTAAAAATAAATTGACCTTATTTCTCTACGCCTACGGTTTGTCTCTTTTTTGTTGTTTTCGTTTGTCTGGGGTGAAAAAATTTGGGGTGTTTTGTGTTTTGTGTTTAAGTGTGTTTTGTTTGTGTAATTTTGTACAGTTGGGTTTTATTTGTTTAATTTCACACGCTATTATTTTCGTTCCCATGAGATGAAAGTGCTTAAAAAATTGGCTCATATTCTTAAACGTTTTGTCTATGATCGTTTTTAGTATTTTTATTAGCCTGGGGGGAAAATAATGAGTGTTTTGTTCCTAAGTGTGTTTTGTCTAATTTCGTACGGTATTCTTTTTGTTTCCATGAGATGAAAGTGTTAAAAAAATTGGTTCACATTCTTAAACGTTTTGTCTTTAGTATTTCTATTAGCCTGGGAGGAAAAGTTTTGTGTGTGTTTTGTTTCTGAGTGAGTTTTGTCTAATTTCGTACGGGATTCTTTTAGTTCCAATGAGATGAAAGTGTTGAAAATTGACTCATGTTCTTAAAAGTTTTGTCTATTATTGCCTTCATTATTTTCATTAGTGTGGGAGAAAATTTTTGGGTGTTTTATTTGTAGTGTGTTAGAAAAAAATGGTCTATATTCTTTGTTAAACGTTTTGTCTGTTAGTCTTTATTATTTCCATATTCTTAAACATTTTGTCTATTTCTCTTCAGTGTTTTTGTTAATCGTATCCTTTGGTGTGTTTTCATAGTTGTATTGGTAGTTTAGCCCTTTCACTGATTCATTTTGTGTTTTTCTCCTTTTCATTCATTTGATTTATAACACTTAAGATTTTTCTAGTTCTTTCATTTGTTTCATTTTTCCATTCGTTATATTTGTCCCATTTTTTTTTATTTCCTCGTATCCATTTTCTTTTTTATCAACTATTACTACACATTTCTCTAAAACTAAAACACCATCAACAAAATTGTTAAAAAGTGTTCGATGCATTCAAAAAAAAAAAAAAAAAAAAAAAACATTCCTGCATTCATAATATACACTTTTTTTTACTTTCCGAAAATGAGAGAAATATCCAACACTTGTACTTGCACTTCGCTACACCAAAACATATCCACGTACTCTGCTGCAATTACTGTGATTAGATGCATAAAACAAATGCTTAAATACAGCGTTGAAATAACAGCCTTTTAATGGTAGCTCTGGTAGTAGTAGTAGTAGTAGTAGTAGTAGTAGTAGTAGTAGTAGTAGTAGTAGTAGTAGTAGTAGTAGTAGTAGTAGTAGTAGTAGTAGTAGTAGTAGTTGTTGTTGTTGTTGTTGTTGTTGTTGTTGTAGTAGTAGTAGTAGTAGTAGTAGTAGTGGTAGTAGTAGTAGTAGTAGCAGACAACTAAATAAGGAAATAGAAGGAAAAGTCAATGAAGGATAATAGAGAGAGAGAGAGAGAGCGAGAGGAATAACGGATGGGAGGGTAAGAAGAATAAGAGAAGAGAGAGATAAAAAAATAAAAGAAGGGGAAAGATTAGAGAAGAGAAAAGAAATGAGAAGAAAAGGAAAAAGAGAAAGAGAGAGAGAGAGAAGAGAGAAAGAGGAAGGGAGGAAAAAAGAGTGGAGAGGTGGAGGCGTAAGTTTTCCCTCCACTTTCTCTCCACTCACGGATTCTTCTTCCAAATAATCCACGGAGAGAGACTGAGAGGAGCAGCCATTACCTTGCATATTGACTCCTTCGGGACGGGAGGAGGAGGAGGAGGAGGAGGAGGAGGAGGAGGAGGAGGAGGAGGAGGAGGAGGAGGAGGAGGAGGAGGAAGGATATGAAAGAAAAGATAGAGAGGATGTATATAAGAGAAAGAAAAAAAAATCCTATTGGTTTTTATATTCATTGATTTTTCTTATTTTTCTTATTTTTCTCTTTTTATTTGTTTTTATGAATGTATTTTGAGGATTTGTTTTATTCATGATATGCTGTGTAGCTCTCTCTCTCTCTCTCTCTCTCTCTCTCTCTCTCTCTCTCTCTCTCTCTCAAGCAGTTATGATTTTGCTATCTTACTTTCATTTCATTTGAAGAGAGAGAGAGAGAGAGAGAGAGACAGAGACAGAGAGAGAGAGAGAGAGAGAGAGAGAGAGAGAGAGAGAGAGAGAGAGAGAGAGCTAAGGGCAGTAGGAAAAGGGAGAGGCGGTGATACCCATAAAGGGAAGGAGAGGAACAAGTGGGAGGGATAAACTGAAGGAGGGAACAGTGAGAGGGAGAGAAAAGAGAAAGAGAGAGAGAGAGAGAGAAAAGGTGTGAAAGAACAGGTAGAAGAGAAAGGGAAAAGGGTATAAAAGCCACAGGTACACAGAAGTGGAAGGGAGGAAATAGAAGGAAGGGAGGAATATTATTAGACAGGTAAGAAGGAAGTGAAGAGGAAGAATTAATGCAGGTGTGATGGAGGGAAACAGGTAAAAGATGAACAGGTGAGGAGGGAAAAAGGAAACTAATATAGGTACTCAGGTATAGGAGAGAGGAGAGAGGAGGAGGAGGAGGAGGAGGAGGAGGAGGATATGACGAAGGAAACAAAGAAATAAACACGTATGAATTAGAAGATAAAAGATAAACAGGTGAATAGAAAAAAAAATGTGATTAGGAATAGAAGGAAAAAAAAAAGAATAAAATACAGGAATGATGAAGGAAATAACAAAGGAAATAAATAAACAGGTGCGAGTAACAAAACAAGTAAAAGATGAACAGGTGAAGAGGGAAAAGAAAGAAAGAAAGAAAAAAAAAAACAAGTGTGTCCAGGAAGAGGAAAAAAATAATCAAAGACAGGAAAGATAAAGAAAACAAGAAAAATAAATAAATAAACAGATACGAGAAAGAAAACAGGTAAAGATGAAGAGGTGAAGAGGGAAAAAGAAAAAAAAAATAGAATAAAAGAAAAAAAAAAGATTAATAACGAAAAAAAAAGAAAATAAATAAACAGGAAGAAGAAAGAAAACAGGATAAAAATGGAGATGAAGGAAAATAAGATAAAAATATGTATAGGAATGAGAGGAAAGGGTGAAGCCGAACAGGAAGGGAAGGAAGGGACACCAGAGAAAAGGGTTATGATGGGATGGGTGATGGAAGGGAGGGAGTGGGTGAGGGGACGTGTGGGTGGGGGTGGTGGAAGGGGGTGGAAGGGGCGGGGCTCAATCATACGACACAGCGAGTTTGAGTGGTGGTGGCGTGTGTTAATGGCTACTAATGATACAGTGAATGTCTAGGTGATGGATGCCTCAAACACACACACACACACACACACACACACACACACACACACACACACACACACACACACACACATACACAATCCTCCACCCTCCATCTCTCCATTACAAACACACACATATAATACTAAAAAAAAAAAAAAAAAACAATAACAAGGACATAGAGAAGAAGAAGAAAAAGGAGAAGAAGGAGAAAAAGAAGAAAAAATAAAAAGTAACAAAATGAAGCACACACACACACACACACACACACACACACACACACACACACACACACACACACACACACACAGTAAAAATAGCAATGCTTAAAAACAAAGTATGCAATAATGACAGAAGAACAAGATTAATGACACCACGAGAAGGAAAAGGAAATAAACACAATGAAGAATATACACGAAGAGGAAACACGGATTAAAACGCACAGAAGAAGGATGGAAATGACAAGGAGGAGGAGGAGGAGGAGGAGGAGGAGGAGGAGGAGGAGGATGTGAAAGAGGAAGAGGGAATGGAGGAGGATGACTTGACGTTAAAAGCAAAAATAAAAAGAGGAACAAGAAGAGAGGAAGAGAGAGACATAGAAAAGGAGAATATGCAAAAAAAAAAAAAAAAATGAAAACAAATACGGAGCAAGAAATAAAGAAACAAGAGAAATCAAGATAAAACAATAAAGAAGAGGAGAACGGAGATGAACAAAAACTCGTAAATGATAAAGGAAGAGGAGGAAGAGGAGAAGAGAAGAGAAGGAAGGGATGGAAAAAGAGGGAGAGATAGGCAGAGGAGGAGAAGGTAGAGCAAACAAGGGGAAAAGGGGAGAGAGACACGGGAAGGGCAAGGGGAAGGAAGGGAAAGGAAGAGGGGAAAAGGGGAAAACCAAATGGCTGACACACACACACACACACACACACACACACACACACACACACAAGGCTGGTACAGGAGGCTGGTAAACGAGGGAGAGCGAAAAAGAAACAGAAAGACAGAGAGAGATAGAGAATAAGGAAGATTTAGAAGAGAGAGAGAGAGAGAGAGAGAGAGAGAGAGAGAGAGAGAGAGAGAGAGAGAGAGAGAGAGAGAGAGAGAGAGAGAGAGAGAGAGAGAGAGAGAGAGAGAGAGAGAGAGAGAGAGAGAGAGAGAGAGAGAGAATAAAAGGAAGATTTATAAGTGAAAGGAAAAAGAGAGAGAGAGAGAGAGAGAGAGAGAGAGAGAGAGAGAGAGAGAGAGAGGAAGGTGGATGCGGTTTTATTCGCCTTCATATCTGCTTCGTGTCTTCCCTAATGACGGGTCGACGCAGCCCCCTAACGTCCTTCCAATTACCGCTACAGACTCACCTTCGCTCACGTCTCACAGTCTTTCGCTCCCTTCATTCCCTTCCCTCCCTTTCACCTCACCCTTCCCCCTTCCTTTCCAGCGCTCACCCACGCACCCACGGCCTACGGAAGAGCCACACAGAGGAAACGAAAGCGGGAAGTGACAGTTAAGTGCGTGAATTCTTAGCTGTGGAAGTGGGAAGTGAAGCGAGAGTCAAGGTGGAGGTTTCGAACGATGCTCAATGAAACGGTTCGGAGCCTCGATCGCCTATCATGAACCACTAATGAAATGGGTGAGGAGAGGGAACATTGTCATTAGATTAGGTAAATGAGAGAGTTGTGGGAGTAAGTACAAGGTGGGCAGAAGGCAAACACCAATGAGGAGCCGTAAATGATAACGGTGATGCTACATGATTTATTCTAATGCCCACCTAAACACTAATTACCATTTTGTCCGGCCCTGTCTGTCTGCACCGCCACACTGCTAACCACCACCACCACCACCACCACAACAACAACAACCACAACCACAACCACCACCACGACTCCAACCTAACCTAACCATTTTGTTCGGCCCTGTCTGTCTGCACCGTCACACTGTTAACCATCACAACCACCACCATCACCACCACCACCACGACTTCAACTTAACCTAACCTAATCATTTTATCCTATCCTGTCTGCCTACACCACCACCACCACCACTACCACGACCACCACTACCACCATTACACGACCACATCTTACTTCACCTAATCTAACATAACCATTTTGTGTCTGTCTGTCTGTTTGTCTGTGTCTGTCTGGTCTCATCACCACCACCATCACCACCACATCACTAACACCACAATCACATTACCATAACCTTTATATAACCTAACCTAACCTAATAACTACCATTACTATTACCATAATAATAATAACTACACTCCTTTATACTACTACTACTACTACTATTACTACTACTACCATAACCGCACCAACAACTCTCACCATCACCACAACTACTACCACCATCATTACCACCACAACAACCATCGCGGTAACCACCATTACATCCGCCACCACCATTACTACAGGCACAAACTATCATTAACGGAGGAGGAGGAGGAGGAGGAGGAGGAGAAAGAGGAGAATGCTGGGGGTGATGAGGGAAAATTGATGATGAGGAGGAAGAAAAGAGGAAATGAAAAAGAGGTTGAGGCTGAAAAGTGAGAGAGAGAGAGAGAGAGAGAGAGAGAGAGAGAGAGAGAAAGAGAAAGAGATAGAAGGAAAGAGAGAAACAGGATTGACTTTGTGTGTGATATAAAATGTTCTCTGTCTCTCTGAAATGACGAAGAAAATTAGAGAAAGAGAGAGAGACAGAGAATTAGAGAGAGAGAGAGAGAGAGAGAAAGAGAAAGAGGGTGACGCCAAACAAACCGGAGACAGAAAAATAAAGAGAGAGAGAGAGAGAGAGAGAGAGAGAGAGAGAGAGAGAGAGAGAGAGAGAGAGAGAGAGTACAAGGCTACGTAATCCTTTGTGTTCCTTTGTGCTTTCCTCCCCCTAAGTGACACAATGCAGCTGGTGGAAGTGTATTTGCTCACCACGTCTTGCTAGCGAAGTAATCTGGCGCGCTGATCCTCCTGTTGTCGCTTTCATTTGTTTGGCTAATGCATCTCTTTAAGCTATCACCCTCGTCCCTCTCTCTCTCTCTCTCTCTCTCTCTCTCTCTCTCTCTCTCTCTGCTCACCCAATTTTACCCACATTATCACATTTTCACTTTCTTCCTTTTGTTCTTTCCCACTCAACCAAAGCGCCTGTTCTCCTTTCCTTTCTTCCCCCTTCACTCTTCCTCCCATCTCACCGCCTGTCACTCCTCCCATCACTTACTTCCCCCATCCTTGCTCCCCACTCCCCACACCAACTCCTTCCCCAATCAAAGGCTTCAGGTGTGAGTGTAAACTAAAGGTACAAAGGAAGCTCTTATGACTCAGGTGTCTTATGGAGGTACTGGTTAATTAAAGGTGAGTAGACTGAGGGTTTACATGAGGCACAGGTGAGGCTCATTGCTAACAGGTGTCGCGGTGTTTTGTGGAAGTGTTAGTGGTGGTTAAGTGGTGTCTGGTATAGCTCGGAGGTTGAAGTGTCGTTGTGATGGTGATAATGGTGATGTGTGTGAGGGAAAGTGGTGTTAGAGAGGGGATAAATATAGTGTTTCTTTGTGTGTGTGTGTGTGTGTGTGTGTGTGTGTGTGTGTGTGTGTGTGTGTGTGTGTGTGTGGTTTTTCTTTCTTTCTTTCTTTATTTTTTTCTTAATGGTGGTGTTTTGAGTGGTGTTTAAGTGAGAAGCAGGTAAGAAAGGTATCATTAGAGTGCGTGGTAGGGAAACACGAACTGATGCAGAGGAATGTTTGTTTCCCCACCACCTACGCCAAACATTTGTCTTGTATCATTGCTAGAAAAGTCCAACCTCTTCAGCGCCATGACGGGTTTCCATATTCATTCTGCTTACTGTTTGGTGATTATACACAGCTTCAGAAACTTGTGAGGTGATTAAAATAGTGCATTCTCTACCCACTAATCTTCTGACCTCCATAGACACTTCCTAATGTAAATAAAATCGTCTCATTATACCCAAAAATCAAAGAAAAATGTGTCTCAGTAATGAACGGGTTAATGTGTCCTCATGTATTGCTTGAAGTAGAAGACTGTATGTGTGACGGTAGAAAATGGAAAATATTGAGTTTATTTAAGAGTAACGTAGAGGTAAATAGAAAGTGCCATTACAACAGCATGAAGGGTGAAGTTCTAAGTAGAAGATTTGTGTATATGTGCGATGGTGGTGAAGGTTGAGACTGAAGTGATGAAGTGGTGTTTGAAGTGAAGTCCAAATAAAGGGAAAGGTTTCACAGGAGCAGTTAGTGTTTCTTATTTTCCCATGTAGTGCTGAAATCAATAGACTCTTACCAGTAAATAGAAAATAAAAATAAATAAATATAAGAAAAAGTCTAACAGCGAAATTACAAAAGTTTTCACAATATAGTTTCAGTTTTGTTTCTTGTGACGTAAAAGTGAAAGAAAAAAAAAAAAAAACATTCTCATTAGCAAAAAACAAATAAATAAATAAATAAAAGAAAAAGAAAAAGGGAAGAAAAGAAAAAAAAGAAATGTATAAATGTTAAATCAGAAAAAAAAACTTGACATGAAAGCAAAGCAAGAAAGAGGCTAATTGAAACACAACTAACACACAACATCAGTAGCAGTAAAGGAAGCAACACTAAAACACTTTAAACACAATACCGGAAACCTTACAAACGCATCACTTTATCTAACCAATCCACCATCAAACCTCAAAACTAAAAGACGAAAAGAAAAAAAAAATAATGAACGAGGTAATAAAATCAAATCAAAGGAGAGAGAGAGAGAGAGAGAGAGAGAGAGAGAGAGAGAGAGAGAGAGAGAGAGAGAGAGAGAGAGAGAGAGAGAGAGAGAGAGAGAGAGAGTCAAGAAAGGAAAGAAGACATGCATTCTTCTTGCCGCGTAGAGAGAGAGAGAGAGAGAGAGAGAGAGAGAGAGAGAGAGAGAGAGAGAGATAAGCAAGACTGAGAAGGAATTATTGTTGTGAGCAGTGGGTGGTCTGTGTGATAGTTAGCGCCCAGGTGGTGGCAAGTGACGGACAGGAGAGAGAGAGAGAGAGAGAGAGAGAGAGAGAGAGAGAGAGAGAGAGAGAGAGAGAGAGAGAGAGAGAGAGAGAGAGAGAGAGAGATTATTTAAGTTGTGGTTATGGTTCTCTCTTCTAATTTCTTATCTCACTTTTCTCCTCCTCCTCCTCCTCCTCCTCCTCCTCCTCCTCCTCCTCCTCTTCCTCCCTCTAATCACTATCATTATTATCATTTTCATTATCATTATCATTGCTGTTGTTGTTGTTGTTGTTGTTGTTGTTGTTGTTTGCTAGTTATAATGATTACCGTGGAGATTCAAATATACGATCTCCAACACACACACACACACACACACACACACACACACACACACACACACACACACACACACACACACACCGCCGCATCTCCCGCCATAAAATTATCTTCATGTCACCTTCAATTTACCGCAGGACGAAAAAAAAAAAAAAAGATAGACGATAGAAGCAAGAGATAGAGATACAGATAGTGAGAGAAAGAGAGAGAGAAAAAAAATACATATTCAAGGTTTCAATAATCATTTTTCTGGATCGCCTTTATACTCCCCTCTCTCTCTCTCTCTCTCTCTCTCTCTCTCTCTCTGTATCGTCTCTGGCCTGTGATTGGTGGGTCTCGGTACAAGTGGGCGGGGCTTGGTGACGTGTACCTCCTGCTGGCCAATCACAGACGCCCTTTGGTCCCTTCAGGAGATAAGTCGAGGCGCCGCGTGAGGCCGAAGAGGAGGAGGAGGAGGAGGAGGATGACGAACGCCCTGACCCCCGCCGTGCCCCAAGAGAGAGAGAGAGAGAGAGAGAGAGAGAGAGAGAGAGAGAGAGAGAGAGAGAGAAATACATCGCTCTATCTCGCTCTCATTCTCCACTTTTCTCACTTCATTTCACTCACTTATTGAACGCGAAACAGAGACTTGGTGTAACTCTCCTCAGGTTGTATTAAGTGGCTCATTCTGTCCCCTTGTTTGCTTCCCCTCCCTTCCCCTCTCCTCCCTCCCTCAGTGGCTCATATTCTCAAACACTGTGGCGTCTCGATTGTAGGACAGAAAAAAAGGATAAAAAAAAAGTAATGAGGATGAAAGTAAGAGGAAATATGAGTAAGAAATTATTGATTGGTTTTGTTTGTATTTTTCTAACCTGATCTGACCTTACTTGACCTGACCTGACCTGACCTTTTACTGGGTTTTCATTTGGTGTTATTGTTTCTCTGAGTGTCTTGTGTCTGATTGTTGTGTGGTTTTTTTTTCTCTCTCTTTTTTTTTTTTATCTCCTATTGTCTTTGAAGAGATGGTCAAGTTTCTTATTGTTTTATCGCCCCTTTCTCTCTCTCTCTCTCTCTCTCTCTCTCTCTCTCTCTCTCTCTCTCTCTCTCCATTTTGTTTCGTCATTTTCACCCACCAGTAATGAAGGAGTGAATGAAGCAAAGCAATCCATCACATTCACCTTCTTTGCTCTTCCTTTCAGTTCCTCGCCACACTGCCAGCCTCCATCCGTCTCTCTTCCACACACACACAAAGTTCACGCAGTCATTTTTTCCTGCGCTAATCTTGTTAAGTGCATGATCTAGTCTAGTTCCTTCACCTTTTTTTTCTCTCTCTCTCTTCTGTTATTGCTACTTGCCACCAGTTCGCTTTCTCAAACTGGTTTAGCGACGACAGACACACATACAGACAGACAGAGGGAGGGAGTGAGGGCAGACAGGCGTTAGTGGTGTTGTTTGTTTCTTTTGCATGTTCGTGTTGACAGCAAAAAGAAGGTTGGCAGTCTGGTGTAGTGCAAGATATCACACGCATAACGACTCGTAGGCTTATTAACTTTATCAGATAAGTAATATAAACACACACACACACACACACACACACACACACACACACACACACACACACACACACACATGCCGACCCTGTTTGTTCGCTCGTGCGTTAAGTAGAGAAATCTGTGTTGTTTAATGTACCGTAAGACGAGAGAAGAAAAAAAATAAGTCACACAAAATACACTTAAAATCATTGCCAATTTTAACACAAGCGGGATCTAAAAAACAATCTGTAACGACAAGAGTGAATCAATGTAAATTAGATTAACCACCAAACATTAACGAGTCAGCATTACCTTAACTGCCTCAACACACCTAAGAAACAACACTAACCACTAGAGATAAACAAAATAAATAAATAAAGACAGGCAGAAGCAAACAGGTAGAGGAGCATTCAGGAAGGTAATTGGATAGACAGGTAGAGATCTAGACAGGAAGGTGAACTACAAGACACCTGGAAAAACAGCAATTTGGTTCCAGAGACATACAAACAGACAGATAAAGAGACAGAGAGCTAATTCAACAGACAGGTAAACGGGCACTTACTTACACAGGTAGACATATAGACAGGTAAAGTAAGAACACCCACTAAATTAGACGGAAGGACAACAAGACAGATAAGGAGACAGAGAAGTAGTTTAATAGGCAATAAAAAGAGGAGTTATTCGGTTGGACAGGTAAAAGAGACAGGCAGGTAAGCTAATAGACAGCCAGGTGCAGCGAGGGGCGGCGGGACAGACGAGAAGGGCCACACAGGTAAGAAGACAGGTAATGATAGGGACAGGTAAGGATAGGGAGACGGATGAAGGGACTGACAGGTGAAAAGGTGGACAGGTGAACAGGAACAGGTGTAGAGAGAGAGAGAGAGAGAGAGAGAGAGAGAGAGAGAGAGAGAGAGAGAGAGAGAGAGAGAGAGAGAGAGAGAGAGAGAGAGAGAGAGGCAACCGTACAGAGAAACACAGGTGGAGTTACAGAAAGGTGAAAAAAGAGAGAAAAAAAATGGAAAAGGTACAAGCCGATATGTGGAGGGGAACAACCAGAGAGAGAGAGAGAGAGAGAGAGAGAGAGAGAGAGAGAGAGAGAGAGAGAGAGAGAGAGGGAGAGGCTTGGAGGTCGACAGGTTAGCAGGGAGAGGCAAGGCAACGAGCGGCCTTCAGGGAGCGGTGGAATGATGTGTAGTGCTACTATGTTTGCTGTTGACACCTGGGAAGAGGAGGAGGAGGAGGAGGAGGAGGAGGAGGAGGAGGAGGAGGAGGAGGAGGAGGAGGAGGAGGAGGAGGAAGAATACGTGGGAGAGACAGGGAGTAACCAGGAGAGAGAAAAAAAAGAGAGAGATAATGACTTCAAAGGAAAAATATTATCAATTATTATCTCCACCATTACCTGTAGCATTATTCCTTTCCTTTCTTACCTCCTCCTCCTCCTCCTCCTCCTCCTCCTCCTTCTCCTCCTTTTCTTCCTTCCTCTTACCTCCCTCCCTCCCTCTCTCCCTCTCTTCCTCTCTCTCCCTCACTCATCCTTCTCTCAGCTAACAAAACCTCTTCACATTCATCAGTTTGTGTCTCAGCCTTCAGTGGAGAGAGAGAGAGAGAGAGAGAGAGAGAGAGAGAGAGAGAGAGAGAGAGAGAGAGAGAGAGAGAGAGTAAACAAACCTCACTCATAATCACATTAACTAGAAAAAAACAAGAAAAATGGAAAGAAAAGAGGAAAGAAGCGCAGAGAGAGAGAGAGAGAGAGAGAGAGAGAGAGAGAGAGAGAGAGAGAGAGAGAGTGGTCGTCGTTTCCTTCCCTTACGCCAGATGCCATAATCGAGGCTTGATTGACAGAAATCCGGCCACGCCACCCATTCTCCCCAGCCTGACCTCGCCAGTGATACCAACGCGGGCTGCCCACCTTAACAATGCACCAAAACACGCCGCGGGGACACCCAAACCTCGCCACAAATGTCCATAAACACCACAAAACACGAAGTAAGCAACACCAAACTCGACCGCGGTAAGATTACAGTAGAATAGTACAGTAGAAACTTTTATAGCCAAGGTAGGTGTAAGTTGGCAACCTCTAGCGGCAGGTGATGGTCGTCCCAGTGGTGATGATGATGATGATGATGGGAAGTGATACCTTTATTTACGGCGTCCAGGTGCCACGACAAAATTGCTCGATAAAATGATATATTGCTCTAACTGCATAATCTCTGGTCGCCTTGTGGTGAGGTCTGGTGGGTGGAAGGGAGGGGAGTGTGAGAGGGGGGGAAAGGGTTGTGGTGGAAGAGGGTAGGGGGAAGAGGGAAGGCTTGTGGTGGGGGGAGGGCTAGAGGGAATAAGGAAGGGAAAGGGTTGTGTGTGTGTGTGTGTGTGTGTGTGTGTGGTAGGAGTGAAGGAATGGATGGAGGAATGGATGGAGAGATGGAGGGATGGAGGGATGGAGGAATGGAGGGATGGAGGGATGGAGGGACGGAGGAAAGAAGAAAAGGTTACATTGTTGATTTAGTATACTCAATTTTTCCTCTCATTATTTTCCTTTCTCCCTTTTTTTTATCTCCTCCTCCTCCTCATCCTCTGCTTTTTCTTCTCATTTATTTTCTTTTATTCTTCTTTATCATCATCATCATCATCATCATCTTCTTCTTCTTCTTATTTCCTCCTCTCTTCTTCTTCGTCCATGAGATTAATTAATTTGCCGATACGTAGAAGAGAGAATCACATAATTTGACATATTTTCCTCTCGAATAACCACACAAACGGAAGCAGACGAGGCAACGCAACACAACAAAGCAAAAGTAAACACAGAAGTGAAAAAAATAGAAAAAAAAAACAGGGAAGGTATTAGATAAAGAAAGCTGAGAGAGAGAGAGAGAGAGAGAGAGAGAGAGAGAGAGAGAGAGAGAGAGAGAGAGAGAGAGAGAGAGAGAGAGAGAGAGAGAGAGAGAGAGAGAGAGAGAGAGAGAACCAACTAACCAATCAACCAAACAAACACACAGATAGTTTACATTCAGACAAACAGAGAAACAGACACAAAATATAATTAAACTACATAATATTCACACACACACACACACACACACACACACACACACACACACACACACACACACACACACACACACACAACGATGGGAGGGAAGCGTTGAGGCGAAAGGATGACAAAGAAATAAAAGCAACGAAAACAAAAGTAGGAAAGTGAATAAATAAATAATTAAGGCGACAAATCCTCAGTGTTTCTTTTTTTTCTCTTTTTTTCTTATTACTTCCATGGAAAACCCTATTAATCTCTCTCTCTCTCTCTCTCTCTCTCTCTCTCGAATTACTGAAGCGTTGCGGA
>NC_059289.1:18111772-18119272 GCF_017591435.1 Portunus trituberculatus
AAAAACGTCAAGACACACTCGCTCTCTTCACAAACGGAAAAATGATAATAACTCAAGATCGTCGGAATGTGAAAAAAATATTGCGAGTCTTAATAAACATTTCATTGAATCCTGATTGCAAAACAAATAAATAAATCAAGAAAATAAATAAAGGAAAGGTAAGTCAGTGGATCCTCCCGAGACACTGCACGGTTTTAAATGGAGAATTATGAAAATGTGGTCTTTTTTAAACGTGCATTTTTGGTTAGATAAAGTACAGATAAACGTTTTTTTTTTTTTGTATTCTAATGAACGAATGATCAAAATGTTTACATATTTATTTTTGAATTATGAAAACGTGGGATTTTTCAACATCTTCAGTATCATGACGCGTTTTCATATTCATTCTGCTTACTATTTGATGATTTTGTACAGCTTCAGAAACTTATGTGGGGATTAAAATAGTGAAGACTCTGGCCATTAATCTTCTGACCTCCATAGACCCTTCCTAATGCCAATAAAATTATCTAGTCGTACCCAAAGGTCAAGGTAAAAGTGCGTCCCACTACTTAAGGAGTTAAACGTGTATTTTGGTTAGGTAAAGAATGGATAAACGTTTTTCTGTATTCTAAGAGATAAATGATGCAAACGTTGATGTATCTTTAAGTATATTTCTTTTTTATTTGTATCAAGAATAATTTAAAAGTGTGAGGTGTTTTTTTCCGCATGGACGTAAATGTGAAAGTTGTTCTTTAATTTATTACATGAAGAATAACTGTAACTTTCTTTTTTTATAAGGAGGAAGAATATTCAAAACGTAACTTGATGTTTCCAGATGAAGAATTATGGAAACGTATCGCTTTTTTATACGGAAAATTCTGAGCATATGAATTGAGTTACACATCAATTATTAAAACGTACATTTCTTGAACATGAGGAATTATCAACACGTATCTTTTATCTTCCTTCCTTTTTTCTTCTCTTTTTTTTCCTACATGAACTTTTAAACGTTTTCTTTTCGACATGAGGAGTGATCGTAACTCACATTGTTGCTTTCAGAACCGTCATGAAAAAGTGCAACTGATTCATGGACAATTTCTAACCCCCTTCAGTACCGGAGCGCATTTTTAGCATAAACTTCTGATGTGATTAGACGATTCTATTTACATTAGTAAGGGTCTATCGAGGTCAGAGGATTAATGGCCTGAGTCCTCGCTATTTCAATCTCCCACATGAGTTTCTGAAGCTGTATAAAATCACTAAATAGTAACCAGAACGAATATGGAAACGCGTCACGGTACTGAAGGGGTTAAACAGTACAATTTTCTTTTCAACGTCAAAATATCCTAAATCTTGGAAGTGCACACACACACACACACACACACACACACACACACACACACACACACACACACACACACACACACACACACACACACACAAGGGGAGAGTTTGGAGGTGGTGTGACGGGAAGAAACAGGGAGTGACAGGCAAGGCAGGGTAGGGAAGGAGAGAGGGATGGAGAAGGGGAGCAGGAGAGGGAAAAGGGAGGGAGAGGAAGATGGGACAGGGAAAAGGTTTGCTATAAGGAAAATGATGAAGAAAATTAACTGCTTTCTTTCTTTCTCATGAATCAAAAAAAAAAAAAAAAAGTCAAACCAAACTGTTCGACTTCAAGATAAACTAGAAAAAAAAAAAAAGAAAACCACGAATTTTCTATCGCAGACGAAGAATAATGATTAAAAACACACCATTATTATTATATTTTTTTTGCCCTCACAAATGAAGAAATATAAAAGGATATTCGTTGAGGAAGTGTGTGTGTGTGTGTGTGTGTGTGTGTGTGTGTGTGTGTGTGTGTGTGTGTGTGTGTTAAATTTGGGGACGGAAAAAAAAGAAAAGAAAAAAAAACCTGTCTGCATGTTTGTTTGGGTGGTGCGAGGAAATACCTGTTATCCTCGGCCAGTCTCCCCGTGCAGGCGGTGATCAGAACCCGCTGGTGATAAATTTGTTAGTGTTTGAAAACATTATCAAAAGGAGCCGCGGTTAAGAGACGTGTCAAATGTTTTCTAAATTTTATCTCCAGCTTTTATTGTTTGTGGCTCAAGATTTTTGGTGCCTTTTGCTCGGTGTATGCTCTCCCTCCTCTCTCTCTCTCTCTCTCTCTCTTTCTCTCTCTTGCCTGACACACCGTTTATTCATCTATCTTTTATCACTATCCTTGCTATTTATTGGTCTATCTACCTTTCCATCTACACATTTATCTACTTGTCTATCTATATTCCTCCGCCTGTGTCTGCTTGTCTGTATATCAGTTTATCTATCTATCTATCTATCTATCTAACTAGGTATTTATCTGTGCCTCTCTCTGTCTGTCTATTTACGTATCTATTTGTATATCTTTTTAGCCTTTACTCTCTCTAACCCTCTCCTTCTCCTCTCTCTCTCTCTCTCTCTCTCTCTGACACGCGGGGGTACATTCTGGCGTGCCTGAGAGGGTATGAAGCTTGGAGTGGCGGGAGGGATGAGTGGGGGGGGAGGTGAGCTGTGGTGGTGGTGGTGGTGGTGGTGGGGACGAAGGGGGAAGGTGAGGCAAGGCGGCAGGAGATAATTAAGCGTGTTACCTGGCTACGTTTACCTGTGCTGGGAGTTTATTGATGGTGTGGAAGGTTTAGTCTTTACTGTATTAGTGTTCAGAAGTTGTTGTTTTTATTCTTAGTTCTTGTTGAAGTTAATTACCTGATTTTACGTGTTTTATTTAATTTTCTTTATTTCTTTCTTCTTATTTGCGGTTTCTCATAAGTGGAGATGCTGATAAGGATTCTGTTCATTATTTTACATTTTGTTTTTATTAGTGTTTTTTTTTTTTAGTGTTAGTTCTTGTTGAAGTTAATGATCTTATTTTTCCTGCTTGATTTAATTTTCTTTATTCTATTTTCCGATTTGTCTTAAGTGGAGATCAGATAAGGATTTCGTTCATTATTCTCTATTCTTTTTTTTTATACGTTGTGGTTTTAGTGTTTAGCTTTTAATGATACTGTGTTATATATCTGACTCTTTTTCTTCTTCTCTTGGTATTTGAAGTCTATTTTTTCCTTCTTCATATTTACGATTTGTATTAGCGGTGAGATCTGATAAAGACTTTGTTCATTATTGCTGTTGCTTTTTTTTTTCCCCCTCTCTCTCTCTCATTGATTTTACTGCTTTACCTTCACCGAGTGTGTTGTATTTGCTTTCTTAATTGATTGAGTGGAGTGCAAGATTCATTTTCTCTCATGAAGTTACAAGTTTTCTTTTCTCTCGTTAATACTTTATCTGACTTTATATTCATCTTTACTGCTGAAGTGGATCGTTGCTTTATATCATTTCTCTTCTACATCTGCTGCTTTATTTCTTTACCTGCAGAAGTGGATTGTTGTTTTATATTATTTCTCTTCAACATCTGCTTTATTTTTTTTCCTAACTTTATATTCACCTTTACTGCAGAAGTGGATTGTTGCTTTATATTATTTCTCTTCAATATCTCCTGCTTTATTTATTTCTTTTTTCATTTCTCTTCACCATCTTATTTTATCCACTTCTCTTCATTATTTTTTTTTTCAATTTCTCTTCACCATTCCCTCTTTTACTTTTTTTTTCATTTTTTCTTCACCATCTCTCCTTATCTTTATTTCTCTTCACCATCTCTTATTTAACTTTTTTTTTCATTTCTTCTCATCCCCTCCTTTATCTTTCATTTCTCTTCATCATTCTCTCATTTACTTTTTTCTTTATTTCTCTTCACCATCCTCCCTTTATTAATTTTTTTTTCATATCTTCACCATCTTCTTATCTTTCTATTTCTCTTCACCATCTCCTTCTTCATTTATTTAATTTCTCTTCATCAGCTTTTCCTTTATTTTCTCTATCCTTGTCACAATTAATGCTTAAGACAATGCAAAGATCAACCGTGTGTGTGTTTTCATTAATCTCTCTCTCTCTCTCTCTCTCTCTCTCTCTCTCTCTCTCTCTCTCTCTCTCTTACCTGCTAGTCCGTTTTCTTCACGTACGTTCTTCATTCTTACAACAAACTAAAATAAAAACACAACACAATAACAAAAAGATCACCAGTCAGGCCACGAACATTCAGAACTTAAGAAACATACTTTTTTTTTCCCCTTTATAACTGTTCACTATGTATTGTTCCTCACTGTATAAGGCAAACACACACACACACACACACACACACACGTACACACACACACACACACACACACACACACACGCGCGTAGATACCTCCATGGACGTTGGATAATTTGCTCACCTGATTACATGTCATTATATTTTTTTCCTGAGTTACATTCATTGTGGTGTTTTTGTTTCCCTCACCGCCTCTCAGTTTCCTCAGCCTCTGTATTAATTCATTTTCCTCTCCTACCACTTGTTCTTTATTCCCACTTATTATTTTCTTCTTTAGTTTCCCTTCCGATTGTGAAATAAATAAATGAACAAGTAAATAAGTAAAAAAAAAAAAAAAAACGTAGCTTCTCTTGGTTTCATAGTGTGGATTTCTTCTTAACGAAATTAAAACAAGTATAAGAGTTTGTAGATAAAGGCACGCACACACACACACACACACACACACACACACACACACACACACACACACACACGTATAATCACTCAGTTGGTATTCCTCGTGTGTGGTGAGAGAGAGAGAGAGAGAGAGAGAGAGAGAGAGAGAGAGAGAGAGAGAGAGAGAGAGAGAGAGAGTTAGAGCTAAATTGTCCATGCACCAAAACCTATAATCTTCATTTGAGCTTGTACTAATCTCATTTTACTCCCAAAACACTACGCAGCTTTCTTCTTCTTCTTCTTCTTCTTCTTCTTCTTCTTCTTCTATTTATAACTTGTAATTCACTCTTCTTTCCAACTTCACTTCTCCCTATCATTATTATTCTCCCTCTCTTTTCCTCTTTATATTTTACCACGCAATCTTTTCTCCTCCTCCTCCTCCTCCTCCTCCTCCTCCTCCCTCCTCCTCCTCTCTTCACTTTCCTCCTATCCTTAACCGTCCATCCCTTTCCTCTTCCCTTCATCTTCCCCACCAGCCTTTTCTCTTCTCTTTCTACCACACCCTTCACCATTCACCCCTTCTGTCCCTTCTTCTTCTCTAACTCACTCCCTTCCCTTCCCATCTTCTCTTCTCCCCCTCTCTTCCCTTCCCATCTTCTCCCATCATCTTCTCTCACTCACTCTTTTTCTTCCCATCTTCTCCCAACATCTTTTAACCCTTTAGAATCAGTCCTCAATATCTCCTTCTCCTCTCTTCTTCTTCTTCTTCTTCTTCTTCTTCTTCTTCTTCTTCTTTCCTCCTTCTCCTCTTCTTCATTGCAGATCATTCTTCTCTTCTCGTGCAGCAAATGTGTTTTGTGCTACATCACTATGCACAGTCTCTCTCTCTCTCTCTCTCTCTCTCTCTCTCTCTCTCTCTCTCTGTGTGTGTGTGTGTGTGTGTGTGTGTGTGTAGACGCGCGCGCTTTTCTCTCGCCTCCGTGCAATATATATAGAAGGAAGAGTTAGGAGATAATGTAAATATAATCTCTCTCTCTCTCTCTCTCTCTCTCTCTCTCTCTCTCTCTCTCTCTCTGTACGTACATATAACTAATTTTCTACACCCCGACCAATCGTCCCTTTTGCAATCTCTCGCCTCCTCCCCTCCTCCTCCTCCTCCTCCTCACTGATCAGCTGACTGCAATGCGCGCCAGAATTGATGTTCCCAGCATGTTTACGAGAAATGGTGTTGCCAGTTTGCTGCTCCTGGCGTCACCACCGACTCAAGCGAGGCGAGGGAGGGCTAAATGTGTTCTCTCTTTCTCTCTCTCTCTCTCTCTCTCTCTCTCTCTCTCTCTCTCTCTCTCTCTCTCTCTCTCTCTCTCTCTGATAAATAAAGGTGCGTGTAAAAGGAGAGAGAGAGAGAGAGAGAGAGAGAGAGAGAGAGAGAGAGAGAGAGAGAGAGCTAAATTTCTTGCTTCTGTTTGTGATATGTTGGTATGTACATGTGTTTGTATGATTCTCTCTCTCTCTCTCTCTCTCTCTCTCTCTCTCTCTCTCTCTCTCTCTCTCTAAAGAAAAGAAGCCAGAATCCTTTGGTGTGTTGACAGGAAACATATTTAGCTTCATAATTTCTCCTTTTTCCTTCACCTCCTCCTCCTCCTCCTCCTCCTCCTCCTTCTCCTCCTCCTCCTCACTTCATGACCACCTTTATAAAAAACACAAAGAAGAAAAAAAAAAAACACACATCAGAAACTACAAATAAATAATAATAAAAAAAAAACTATTCACTGCATTTACTGGAAGACTGTATGTATCCACCCCCCCCCCCTCTTCCCCTCCATCAATTCCCTACCCACCCCCTTTATCCTCCTGTCCCACCCCTGTCCCACCGCTGTCCCAACCCTGTCCCGGCAAGTCCCAGTATGTCCCAGTGTACCCCGGTTCCCCCTCTATCCTTGCTTCATTATGCTCATAGACGCTCCAATCAGCCCAGTACTTGAAGGGGTGCTGGGGTGTGAGTTTTCGAGGAGGAGGAGGAGGAGGAGGAGGAGGAGGAGGAGGAGGAGGAGGAGGAGGACGGAAAGGAGGAGGGATTAGAGGTAGGGAGGAAGAGACGAAGTAAGCAAGGAAAAAGGACGTGGTGTAGCTCAGTGGAGGAGGAGGAGGAGGAGGAGGAGGAGGAGGAGGAGGAGGAGTGGGAGCCTACAAGTTATTGCTCCACTCTGAAAATGTTTACTTGTGGCTGGAGAGATACGTGTTTTCGCGGATGGAGCGGCGAGGTGGAGGTGAAGGAAGAGGAAGAGGAGGAAGAGGAGGAGGAGGAGGAGGAGGAGGAGGAGGAGGAGTAAAAGGAGGAGGAAGTCAGAGGTTGTCGCACTGCTGAGTGAGGTGGAGGAAGAGGAGGATGTGGATGAGGAGGAGGATGAGGAGGTGGACGAGGTGGAGGAGGAAGAGGTGTGGAAGAGTCATGGTGTGGAGGAGAAGGAATGCATTGAAGGAAAAGATGAGAGGATTAAATGACTAAAACTTCATATTTTCCCTCGAACCGATGAAAGGGAAAAAAAAAACTAATTTCAAAGATAATTGTATAAAAGAAATAAAAAAAATGATAAGGAAAATAGGAAGAGGAGGAGGAGGAGGAGGAGGAGGAGGAGGAGGAGGAGAAAAAGGCATCAAGATTTGTCAACAACGCACTCTAAGGTGGAAAGTATTTTGTGGAATGTGAGAGAGAGAGAGAGAGAGAGAGAGAGAGAGAGAGAGAGAGAGAGAGAGAGAGAGAGAGAGAGAGGAAAAGTGGGTAGCATTATCACTTATATTTATCTCCTCCTCTACCATCTTCCGTACACACACACACACACACACACACACACACACACACACACACACACACTGACTCCTCCACCTTCCCCCTCCCATCCACTCAACACGTTCTTCCACTTTACGCTATTCCCCAGAAACCTCCACACGTCCCCACCAACACCTTA
>NC_059289.1:18124272-18129272 GCF_017591435.1 Portunus trituberculatus
TAGTAGTAGTAGTAGTAGTTGTTGTTGTTGGAATGATAAGAACTACTACTACTACTACTACTACTACTACTACTACTACTACTACTATTACTAATACCACTACTACTACTACTATCACCACTATCACCACCACCCGCACCACTACCACCACTACTACTACTCATACTACCACCATCTTCACTAACACTAATAATAATAATAATAAAGACAAGACTTGGTGCTGGAGGGGTGTGGCGGGGTGGGGTGTGGGCGGGGGGGGGTACCAAGCCACAAGTAATGAGGCAGAGACACCAAGCTTGCGTTTCATCTTTCCTCGGTTAAGCAACTCGCGCGATGAACGGAAGCAATGTGGTGCTAATATTGAAACTGACGTGAACATTCTCCCTCCCTACTCACTCCTCTCTCTCTCCTCTCCCTTCCTCCTATCTCTTCTTTCCTCTCTCCTTTCTCTTTCTTTCTCTCTCTCTCTCTCTCTCTCTTTCTTTATCACTTTCCTCCTTACATCCCTTCGTTCCCTTTTTCAATACTCTCCTTCACGCTGTCACATTCTTCTTGTCTCCTTCCCTCCTCTTTCCTTCGATTCATCTCTCCTTGGTTTCCTGTTTTCCTCCTCTTTCCCTCCTCTCCTTCCTCTCCACCTCTCCTTATTCGAAAACCGTACCACTATTTTTCTTTTCTTTTTTTTTTTATCGAAGTGAGATCAAAGTTTTTTTCCCTTTTTTTTTATGTTTTGGTTTAACTTTGTCTATAAACTTTGTCTGTTCTTATTCTTTTTTTTTCTAACATTCCAGCGGCTTGAGACTTGAAGAGGAAGGAAGATCAGGTCAGCGTGCTAATTACCTTTGACTTTTGTACACCTGTTAATTATACGACTCCTTGCCATCACCTTTACTTTCTCTCTCTCTCTCTCTCTCTCTCTCTCTCTCTCTCTCTCTCTCTCTCTCTCTCTCTCCTCGGTCGCGTGTAAGGGGATATAAACAAACAGGCGATTCGTGAAAGGTTAAGAGACTGATAATGCCACGTGTTCTTGTTCCACTTGTTCTTCATTCAACACACTCATGAATGGAACACTCTCCGCGGTGAAGGTCGTTCGTGCTGAGTCACTGAAGGAGGTTTTAAAAGAGAGATTATTGTATTTTAATGATGATAACTGGGAGTCTTTCAAAGTTATTTTCTTATGTTTCTTCTCTACTCCTTTATCTTTCCTTCTGTATCTCTCTCTCTTCGCTTCCCTCATTCGTGTGTAAAGTAAAATTAAAAGACATGGATTTTAATGAGTAACTGAATAATAAATATATGCTTTTTCGTTTTCTTTATCTCTTTTTTTTTTATTAAACTCTTCAGTACCAAGACACGTTTTCTTATATATTCAGCTTACTATTTGGTGATTTTATACAGCTTCAGAAACTTACGTGGTGATTAAAATAGTGGAGACTGTGGCCATTAAACTTCAGATCTCCATAGACCCTTCCTAATGTCAATAAAATCGTCTAATTGTACTCAATACTTAAGGTACAAAATACGTTCCAGTACTGATTGTGTGTGTGGGGATTAAAATAGTGAAAACTGTGGCCATTAAACTTCTTCTAATTGTACCAGAAACTCAAGGTAAAAAACACGTCCCAGTACTGAAGGGCTTAATTGTCTATAACTTATCATACACAGACCGTTCTTAATATCAATAAAATCGTCTAATCGTACACAAAACTCAAGGTAAAAAATCCATCCCAGTACTGAAAGGCTTAACTGTCTACCTCATCATATTCCTCCGTTAGTGTGCCCCCGTCCCTCCGTCAGCCTCCTAACGGTACGTACCCTCTCCTCCCCCTCCTGAAGGCAGCACCGTCGACACCACTTGATTCATACGCAATATATTACACGCGCTCACTCGCTAGCCAGACACCGCGACACTCACGCCGCTTCCCTTACCACGGCAGGGGAAAGAGGAAAAAAGGGAAAAAGAGTGAAATAACGGGGAAAGGAAAACTGCGAAATGGAAAAGGATAAAGAAAATGATCAAATAAGATGGTAACTCATGACTGAAGGTATTGAAAGAGGGAAAAAGGAAGAGTGAGATAACGGGAAGAGAAGCAAAATTGAGTAATGGGAAAGGATAAAGAGGAGAAAAAAAAAGGGAAAAAATAAAATAGTGACTAATGAATGAAGGTATCAATAATAAAAGCAGAATAAAAAAATGATACGATAGGAAAAGATAAAGGGCAAAAAAAAAAAAAATAGAATAAAATGGTCTGACGAAAAAATTATGACGTTAATTACTAAAAAAAAAAAAGGAAAAAAATAAAAGCGAGTCTTGAGAAACGTACTGTATAATAAAATCTAAGAAGTTAATAGCAGACTTTGATAAATGGACGAATAAATAAGAATTACACAGGTACAAATTTAATAAGTGAGAGATGAGTTATATTAATTCTGAAATATATTGGACACACACAAAAAAAATCGAGAGAGAGAGAGAGAGAGAGAGAGAGAGAGAGAGAGAGAGAGAGAGAGAGAGAGAGAGAGAGAGAGAGAGAGAGAGAGAGAGAGAGGAACGAAAGAAATAAGAAAACTCATATCCAAAACAAGAGAGAGAGAGAGAGAGAGAGAGAGAGAGAGAGCCTCGGAAATTAACAGCAAACTTTCTTCCCCCGGCAAACGGAACGCCGGAGTGCAAACAGTAAATAAATAAAACGATGTTGTCAAATCGTTAGCTGAAAAATATTGCAAAAGAATATATATACAATTTTTTTTTTCACTCTGATCTTACTCACACACACACACACACACACACAGGCGCACACACACACACACACACACACACACACACACACACACACACACACACACACACACACACACACACACACACACACACACACACACTGCAGAGTAATGTATTTTTTTCACTACAATACTCCATGATTCAGTACATTCTTGCAGTCACCACCACCACCACCACCATCACCACAACCATCACTATAACCATCACCACCACCAGATGCAGCCTCAAGGTACAGCAGTGGTGGTGGTGGTGGTGGTGGTGGTGGTGGTGGTGGTGGTGGTGCGGATGAAAATGTAGTCACCAATCTTTCCTTAAGTCTTACCATGTGTCTGTGTGGATGTGGATGGCTGTGGATGATCTATATATTTACATTTTAAGCCATAATATACAGCCTGTCTGCCCTCTAAACACAACTCTCCTCCTTCATACAAAACTATATACACTTACTACACACACACACACACACACACACACACACACACACACACACACACACACCTATCTACACCTATCTGATATCTCTCTCTCTCTCTCTCTCTCTCTTACTTCCACACTCCCTCCCAATCATACACTCCAAACTTCTCCCACCTCCTACCTCCTCCTCCTCCTCCTCCTTCTTCTTCTTCTTCTTCTTCTTCTTCTTCTTCTTCTTCTTCTTCTTCTCCTCCTCCTCCTCCTCCTACTCCTCCTCCTCCCACGCCACACCTTCCCTCCGCGGTGCCCAGCAAGGACGCGGGCTGGGCTGGGCTTTAAGAGGCGCCGTTCTTCACTTGTTTTCAATAGATGGAAAAATAATGTTGGCGCTCAGATTTTCCGCCAAATGCCTAGCGTGTCCCCCGGCGGCCATGTTTCCCAGCGCCCTTCCCTCCCCCAGACCCCAGTGTCCCCCCTCCCCCGGCGAGCCCTTCCTCGCCTCCACCACAGGCAAATAGTTTATTGTCGCTTGATAAAGATGCGTTCCCCAAGGCGACAGTCCGGAGAGGTTTGGTAATTTCATAATGAGTGTATGTTTTTTCTACTCCTCTCTCTCTCTCTCTCTCTCTCTCTCTCTCTCTCTCTCTCTCTCTCTGGTCGCCACACAAAGGACGCGCTCCAGTGACACCCTAAGAAGTATTTATAGACACATAATGTAAACCAGAAAAAATATCCACAGATTTATAAGTGATAACAAAAACTATGTAAGAAGGAGAGCCAGAGACAGAGAAAGAGAGAGAGAGAGAGAGAGAGAGAGAGAGAGAGAGAGAGAGAGAGAGAGAGAGAGAGAGAGAAAGAAAAAAAAGAAGACTCCTGCACACAATAAAACCTTTTGTGTCTCCCTCCTTCCTTCCCTTCCTCCTCTCTCATCTACATCTCCTCCTCCTCCTCCTCCTCCTCCTCCTCTTCCTGCACACCTCCAGCAGCGCCCACACCGGGTTCTCTCCTTCGGCAGCCTCGATATATGATCACAAAATAATAAAAACTTGCAGGCTTCCTCCCTCCTCCTCCTCCTCCTCCTGCTTCTGCTGCTGCTCCTCCCGTCCATTACCGCGGCGGGAGGGAGGGAGGGAGAGGAGGAAGAGGAGGGAGGTTCACCACTGTCCAGAGCTTAATGTAAGGGTGGCAAAAGAAGACGTGAAGAAAAAGATGATGGCAGTAGAGAGAGAGAGAGAGAGAGAGAGAGAGAGAGAGAGAGAGAGAGAGAGAGACCGCGTGTACTCCCTCCCACCTCCTGTCCGGCACTGAAAGGCAGGCCGGGGCTCCGCTGGGCTATATATCACCGGCTTAGCATCGTATGGATATATTCACAAAGGATCATAGTGACTTATGTTGACTTAGAGTGACTTATGCCTCTACAGCCTCCACTAAAAGGCCCGGCTGATCAAAGGACCTTCCTCCCACCTTCACCATTGGCCTTTCCTACCATTTAAAAAGGCAGAATACGCCCACTGTGCTGGATTATGTTTCGTCAGCGTTAGGGCGTGTCGTGTCGTGGCTGTGGTGGTGTAGGTGTGGTGTGGGTGTGATGTGGGTGTGGTGAGGGGTATGAGGCGTCCACCACACTCAGCCCAGCCACCATCCACCATTAACTCACCTACTTTACCGCCACCATAAAGACAAACTTAGAGAATTACAAAGAGAGATGGAGAGCATGGTGTGTGTGTGTGTGTGTGTGTGTGTGTGTGTGTGTGTGTGTGTGTGTGTTCTTTCTCCTCGTCTTCCTCCTCCCTGTCTTTCTCCT
>NC_059289.1:18139272-18149272 GCF_017591435.1 Portunus trituberculatus
ACACACACACACACACACAAGATGGGGCATGAGCTTAACAGACACGAAACAAAATGAATAAGAACTGGTTAATTTGCGAAGTTTGAAAATGGTTGTAGATATGAACGTGGTGGAAATGGAATGAGCGATGAGACGACGGAATGTGTGTGTGTGTGTGTGTGTGTGTGTGTGTGTGTGTGTGTGTGAAAATAAACAGTAACTTCATTTTATCTTGATTTTAGCTTTTCATCACAATTTGAATACACAGGAAAAAAAGGGGAAAAAAAAAAATGCACACACATACTCTATTCACCATTTTTCACTTCCCGCCATGAACAAACAAACACCCACAAAGAAAATTAAAAATCAACATTAATTCTTTACCATTATGATGAGTCAAACGTTGGTGCTAATAAAAAGAAGTAAAAATAAATAGATAAATAAAATAAACAAGAACAATAACAACAAAAGACTCTTAACTTTATTTTATCTTCATTTAAAAATTTCTCACGAATTGAATACAAAGAAAAAAATGGGAAAATATAAACACACACTCTATTTATCATTTTCCATTTTCCACCATGAACAAACAAATGTCGACAAGGAAAATAAGAAAAAAACCCCACATTTTCTACCATTATGACGAGACAAACAGTGGTGATAAAAGAAAAGAAGACAAAAACAAGAAAAAAACGAAAACAAAAAACCTTAACTTTATTTTCATCTTCATTTAAAATTTTCATCACTACTTGAATACAAAGAAAGAGAAAAAAACATATATACACTTTATCATTTCCATTTCCCAGCAAGAACAAAAATAAATGCTGAAAAAGAAAATAAGAAACCTCCGCATTTTCACAATTCTTTTCCTCACATTTCCACCGCTGACAAAGAAAACAGAGGAAAAAAACATACTTATTTATTTTTATTGTCCATTGTTTTCCTCACAAACCGAGCATTGATAAAGAAAACGGGAATAAAACATACTAATTTATTTTCACTGTCCATGTTTTTTTTCTTTTTCATTATTCATTTTTGTTTTTCATAATTCGAGCAATGATAAAGAAAACGAAAAAAACAACAACTATTCATTTCTTTTCATTTTAATTTCTTTTCCTCACAAACCGAGCATTGATAAAGAAAATGGGAAAAAAACAAACTTATTTCTTTTCACTGTCCATTTTTACATCATAATTCGACAACTGACAAAGAAAACGGAAAACATCATACTTATTTCTTTCATTCTCCATTTTCTTCTCTCACAAACCGAACATGAATCAAGAAAACGGGAAAAAAAACATACAAATTTATTTCATTGCCCATTTTTTTTCCCTCACAAACCGAACATTAATAAAGAAAACGGGGAAAAAAAAAACACATCCATATCTTTCCATTGTCATTTTCTTCTCTCACAAACCGAACAATGATAAAGAAAACGGGAAACATGACACTTACTTACTTGTTCACCAGAGAGAGAGAGAGAGAGAGAGAGAGAGAGAGAGAGAGAGAGAGAGAGAGAGGAGTCAAGTGTTGGTGAATGACAGAGTAACAGAAAGTCGATTATTCATGCAGTTTTCAGTGGAGCGTTCATGAATAATATACAAAAAAAGTGATACCCGCCCTATATATTTCGCTTTATATTTCTCGCAAGGAGGAAGCAAAAAGGAAAGGAAAAAAAAGGTATGTGATAACTGAATGAATGAATGAATGAAAGAAGAAGAAGAAGAAGAAGAAGAAGAAGAAGAAGAAGAAGAAGAAGAAGAAGAAGAAGAAGAAGAAGATGGAAGAAGTAGTAGAAGAAGAAGAACGAGAACAAGAAGAATAAGAACAAGAACAAGAACAAGAAAGAAAGAAAGAGGGAAGAAGAAGAAGAAGAAGAAGAAGAAAAGAAGATGAAGAAGTAGTAGAAGAAGAAGAACGAGAACAAGAAGAACAAGAACAAGAACAAGAAAGAAAGAAAGAAAGAAAGAAAGAAGAAGAAGAAGAAGAAGAAGAAGAAGAAGAAAAGAAGATGAAGAAGTAGTAGAAGAAGAAGAACGAGAACAAGAAAAACAAGAACTAGAACAAGAAAGAAAGAAAGAAGAAAAACAAGAACAAGAAGAAAAAGAAGAAAAAAATAGAAGAAAGAAGAAGAAGAAGAAGAACAACAACAACAACAAGAACAACAACAACAACAAATCAAGTAAGGTCAACATTTACATAGAAACAAGTAAATGAATGAACAGATAAATAAATGAAATAAAAAAAAAAAAGAATCATATCTATCTACTAATTCCCCCTCATGTCTTCCCTATCAACGTCAACAAAGAAAAGACAAGACAAAAAGACGAACGCAATAATAAAAAAAAGAAAGAAAAGAAAACGAGCTGAAAGTGATAAATCTAACATACGTGAAACAGAAAAGAAAGAAAAAAGAGAGGAATAAGAAAGAAGGAAAAGAGAGAATAAGGAGAAATAACAGAGAGAAGGAGAGAAAAAGGCCCTTCCCAGATCAGCTATGCCTCACTTTTCACTTTGCATTCGTCAGCGTTGGTCAGTGAAGAGGCGGTGAGCGTTCTAATAATGGCACGCTGGCGGAGTGTAGGAAAGGAGGCCGCGGGAATCGAAGCTGTATAATGAATAAATGAAAACTGATCGACGCTGGGAAGGGAGAGAGAGGGAGAGGGAGAAAGAGGGAGAGAGGGTGAGAGAGAGAAGAGAGAGAGAGAGAAAGAGAGAGGGGAGAAAGACACAGCGACAGTATACCATGAATGAATGAATAAAACAATAACAAAAAGACACACACACACACACACACACACACACACACACACACACACCAAAAAAAAAAAATATGAACAACAAGAACAATAAAAATTTACGATCTACAGACAGACGAACGGACAGACGGATATAAAGGCAGACAGGCGTGCATACACACACACACACACACACACACACACACACACACACACACACACACACACACACACAAAGAAAATTGAAATATCTCTCTTAGGATTTGATAAAAAAAAGAAAGTAAACAGAGAGAGAGAGAGAGAGAGAGAGAGAGAGAGAGAGAGAGAGAGAGAGAGAGAGAGAGAGAGAGAGAATAAAAGCGACAGTAAATAAGGAACTGAAGTGTTGCCAGTGTTGCTATTAAAAGATGTATTACTGGTTCGACAGTGTTACCAAATAGAAAAAAAGAGATAGAAAAGTAAGAAAAAAAAAGTGAAAACAACAACACACAACATAACAAAGAAGAAAAGAAGTCATCACACACACACACACACACACAATTCCGCTTCGCATTGAACACTAAAAACATTCTCTCTCTCTCTCTCTCTCTCTCTCTCTCTCTCTCTCGTTCAATAACAAGGGGGAGTGATTAGTGATAACAATAACGAAGGGAAGAGAGAGGCCAAACAGAGAGAATGAGAAAGAGAGACAGATAGACGAGGAAATGGATACTGAGAGAGAGAGAGAGAGAGAGAGAGAGAGAGAGAGAGAGAGAGAGAGAGAGAGAGAGAGAGATGCGGATGATGAGAAGCGGAAAATGATAAACACTTTAATTGACGGACCTTAAATACAAAGAGAATTAAGGAGGAGGAAGAGGAAGAGGAAGAGGAAGAGGAGGAAGAAAAATAATAATAAATAATAAGAAGGTTTAATGTTTCATGGCGTGATGTCTTGGCTTTGTATGTCTGTCTCTCTCTCTCTCTCTCTCTCTCTCTCTCTCTCTCTCTCTCTCTCTCTCTCTCTCTCTCTCTCTCTATTGGTCCTGTGGGATGTGTCCTTACGCCCCCTTTTGACCATTCCGTCTTTCTCTCTCTCTCTCTCTCTCTCTCTCTCTCTCTCTCTCTCTGCGACCCACCCTTCTCTAATTATCATTTATTACACGCCCTCATCCAGACCCTGCTTTGACTAACACTAATGCTGCTACAACACTGCTACACACTTTTAAAAACATGATAAGCGTCCCCAGTTACATCCACACACACACACACACACACACACTCTCTCTCTCTCTCTCTCTCTCTCTCTCTCTGGCTATAACACTATTTCCGCACTTGGACACCGCGGGGCCGAAGTGAACTGGATTGACGAAAACTCCTGCAGAAGTCGCCGCCGCCACTCTCGCCCGTCCTGCCGCCGCTCCGAGGGCCCGTAATGGCTGCCTCCCGCGCCCCAAGTCGTGACGAAAACAGTATAATATTTATGGTATTGGCTCGAGTTGCCGATTGGTATTTTTTTTTTTTTCAAGGCCTGGGGTGGGTAGTGGTGGTGGTGGTGGTGGGGGGGACGGTAGAAGTAGAAATGGGGGGAAGGGGTGTTTTTGGGTGTGGGTCGGGGGTGAGTTGGTAGTCTCTCTCTCTCTCTCTCTCTCTCTCTGGCGGTGTTAAGGTGTTGAATTCTCTTTGCGTTGTATTAAGTGCATTCTGGCGGCTTTGAACTGTGGAATTTTGTTCATTATCATCCCCCGTGAGCTGGGTAATAGTGAGAGGGAGAGGGAGAGGGAGAGAGGGAGGGGGAGAGGGAGAGGGAGAGCGGGAGAGAGAGAAAGAGGGTGTGCAGAGAATGGAGCATATAAAAGTTCGTATTTGAGGCATTGAAGAAGAGAGAGAGAGAGAGAGAGAGAGAGAGAGAGAGAGAGAGAGAGAGAGAGAGAGAGAGAGAGAGAGAGAGAGAGTACACAACATAGACTACGTGGAGGGAATTAGTTACCTTCTTTCCTCTCTCTCTTCCTTCTCTTCTCTCCTTCTCCTCCTTCTTCCTTTGTAATGTTCTCTAAACCTCTCTCTCTCTCTCTCTCTCTCTCTCTCTCTCTCTCTCTCTCTCTCTCTCTCTCTCTCTCTCTGGAAAAACGAGAGAGAGAGAGAGAGAGAGAGAGAGAGAGAGAGAGAGAGAGAGAGAGAGAGAGAGAAAATTAGAAAGCAAAGGAAAGAAACAAAAAGAAGAAAGAAAACAAGAAAGAAAGAAAATATAAAAAAATGGAAGAAAAAAGAAAAAAAAAATGTTGAGAAGCAAAAATAGAAAGCACAGTAAAAGAAAATGGCGAAAAAGAATAAGAAAAACAATGAAGAGAAAATAAAAGAGAACAAGAAAAAAGCAACAACTCTCATCACAAATAAAGAGGAACGAAAGAAAGAAAGAGGAAAATAAAAAGGAAAAGAAGAGGAAAAAAGAAAAATTGAGAAAGATAATGGAAAAAATATTAGTAAAAAACTTTAATAAAAAAAAAACATAGAAGGAAGATGTGAATAGATAGATAAAAGGAGGAGGAAGAAGAAGAAGAAGAAGAAGAAGAAGAAGTAGAAGAAGAAGAAGTAGAAGCATCTGTCAAAAATAAAAGAATAAAAGCGAAACAAAGAACAAGAAGAACAAGAGAAAGAACAAACACAAGAAATGAATAAAAGAAAGAAGAAAAAAAGAGAAGAAAAAATAAAAATAAAAAAAATAAAACAGAAGTACAACAAAACACAAAAAAAAAAAATCTTAAAACATCTTCTCTCTCTCTCTCTCTCTCTCTCTCTCTCTCTCTCTCTCTCTCTCTATATCCAGTTCTAGCTCTCAAAACGAAATATTAGTGGAACATGCGCGCGCCCAGCTCCGGAACACGACCAGAACACGTAACGCCGCAGCTTCACCTGGCCGGAGGGAGGGGGAAGGGGCGGGAGGGGAGGGGAGAGTTCGACACCTGTCCGGAACCCAGGTGAGTGTCGCTAGCCAGGTAGAGAACATGGGTCTAGCGAGCCAGTTAGGAAGCATTATTGAAGACTTCGTGAGGCCTTCCTCCCCTCTAGTCGTGCGCTTTCTCTCTCTCTCTCTCTCTCTCTCTCTCTCTCTCTCTCTCTCTCTCTCCGGTACCCTGTGTGTGTATTTCTCTATCTCTGTTGTCTCTCTCTTCTCTTCTCTCCCTTTCTCCCTCATCTTCCTATCCAATAACATTTTTCTCTATCTCCATTCCCTATCTTCTCTTTCCTTCCCTCTCCTCTCCTTTCCTTCCCCCTGTTTACCGTCCTGCATTCTTCTCCTTTCCTGCCCCCATCCATCTTCGCATGCCGCAGTCATCTCACAGCTATTTCCTTCCTTCCTCCTTTCTCTCCCCCTCTCCCTACCTCCCTTCCTCCCTTCCACCCTTCCTCCTCCTCCTCCTCACTGTGCTACTCTACTACTACGACACCCGGATTTAACGTGGTTGATTTCAGGGTTGTGTAGTAGATGTTGGGTAAGTGGAGATGGAGAGAAGGAGGGAAGGAGAGGCTGGTAAAGGAGGGAAGGAGAGATGGTTACGTTAGTGTGAGGTGACAAGACGTGAGATGTGTAGTGTGTGGAGTCTGGTGTGTGAAGAGGCGGAAAGGGGAGGAAATGAATTGATAGACTGATGTATGTGTGTTTGTGATGTTGAAATGATATGAGTGTTTGAGTGGGAGAAATGATGTTGTAGATGTTGTGTGGATGTTGAAATAGGAGAATAGATGGGATATAGAAGGTAAGAAATGAATAGGTTTAAGTGTGTGTGTTTGTGATGTTGAACTGGTATGAGTGTTTGAGTCGGGGAAATGATGTTGTAGATGTTGGAATAGGAGAATAGAGAATAGAGAAGAAATTAATTTGATAGATTGAAGTGGTTGTGTTTGTGATGTTGAATCGGTAGATTGTGAATGTTTGAGTGGGGGGAAATAATGTTGTAGATAATGTGTGGATGTTGAAATAGGATAACAAAAAGGAAGGGAAATATTCATACGGTTTCAAACCCAGAAAAATTATGAAACTATTTAAGTAATGAAACGAAAAATGTAGACCATCAAGATCTTAAAAAAAAAAAAGTAAGATATCCAATTTCTTGAAAAAAAAAAAAAAAAATCCACTAACTTCTGTGATCTGACTTAACGATTCAAAGCAAATACTGAATAAATAAATAAATAGATAAAATGAACAAATCAATAAATAACACATAGCAATAGGTTCCAGTATCACACGAGAAGAATCTAATCCCTTTCCTCCGCCACCAATAAAAGAAACGGAAGGAAAAAAACAAGAAAAAAATGAAAACCCACGAATCACAAAATCAAAACCAGGAAAATGAAAAAAAAAAAAAGATAGACGAGTGATATTTTCTAACCTGACCAAGCACTCGAAAAAATCCATTCCTAAAAAAGAGAGAAATGAATACCAGATAGGAAAAAAAAACGAAGGAAAAAAAAAGGAAGAAAATAAAAATAAAACAGCAGATGCATTGTCGAGTGTTCAGAATTGATCATCTTAGGAGGTTTTCCGATAAAGAGAGAGAGAGAGAGAGAGAGAGAGAGAGAGAGAGAGAGAGAGAGAGAGAGAGAGAGAGAGAGAGAGAGTCTGTACGATGTGAAATGAAAAGCGAGCGAGGACTAGTGACAGAGTAAGTGGCAATAAAGAAATGCTGTAGAAAAGAAAACTCTCGGAATCTTTTGAAATATGATGTTTTGCGCTCTTTTTATTTTCACACACACACACACACACACACACACACACACACACACACACACACACACACACACACACACACACACACACACACACACAAAGCTACAACAACATAAAAGGAAATAAATAACCAAATAATAGAAACACAATATTTATCAAAAGCTCATGAGAAGTTTAAGGAAAATACTGACACACGAACACACACACACACACATACACACACACACACACACACACACACACACACACACACACACACACACACACACACACACACACAGAGAGAGAGAGAGAGAGAGAGAGAGAGAGAGAGAGAGAGAGAGAGAGAGAGAGAGAGAGAGAGAGAGAGAGAGAGAGAGAGAGAGAGAGAGAGAGAGAGAGAGAGAGAGAGAGAGAGAGAGAGAGAGAGAGAGAGAGAGAGAGAGAGAGAGAGAGAGAGAGAGAGAGAGAGAGAGAGAGAGAGAGAGAGAGAGAGAGAGAGAGAGAGAGAGAGAGAGAGAGCACCTAAACAAAAAATAAAGTAGACGAGAGATAAAAAAAAAAAAAAAAGGAAAGAAAGACCAAGTAGGAAATAAGTCAAAAGTTGATATTGCGGTAGTGAAAATGCAGAACAAAGCAAGGCCAATCTCTTTTCCCGAGCCGGCGATACTGTCTACAGGAACACTGGGACCTTGTCACGGCTTAAACATTTACACGGACACGTTCAGCATACCCAGGATTCCCGCTCGCGTGTCCCAAACATTTTACTCTTGTTCTCAAACCAACATTTTCCCGGCTGTTTGCTGGCCCGGACGCTCTAAAATAAATATCTGCTGGTTGTGTTGCCCAGGCCAGTCCGCGCTACACCAGGGGCACCACCACCACCACCACCACCACCACCACCGCCACCACCAGAGCTGCTCTTAAGGGAGGGGTAAAAAAGGTGATTGTGAGGGAGGCAAGATGAGACAGAAGAGGAAAAGGGACGAGTGAGATACAACTCTATTCGTAAACAGTTTCCCGTCTTGTCTCTTCACTCGTTATGGGTTCAAGTGGCAACTGGTTCAGGGTTTTCAAGTGTTTTCGTGGTTCCAGTGTCAGTTTTAGGGGTTTAGGTGTCGTGAAGGGGGAGAGTGGCCACAACAACACAACAGGACTAGTTATCTTTACAGTCTCTAGAAATTGGCACGTGATTTTAACCCTTCAGTGCTACGACGCGTTTTTTATGTTCCTTTTGCTGACTATTTAACGATTTTATACACCTTCAGAAACTTGTGCCGGGGATAAAACAGCGAAGACTCTGGCCATAAAACTTCTGACTTCCATAGACCCTTTCTGATGTAAATAAAATCGTCTAATCATATCCAAAACTCCAGGTAAAAAATGCGTCCCAGTACTGAAGGGATTTAAAGAAACTGTACGGGATGGAATCGAAAAAAAAAAAAAGACAGAGAGAAAACAAGATAGAGAGAATCAGTTTTAAGACAGTACTGATTATAATACAAAAAAAAAATTTATGTTATCACTGAAAGAAAACAAAATCATATCCTTTTCTCATAACCAAAATAAACTAAACACAAACCAAAACACCTCAACTCATTAAAAAGAGAGAGAGAGAGAGAGACAGAGAGAGAGAGAGAGAGAGAGAGAGAGAGAGAGAGAGAGAGAGAGAGAGAGAGAGAGAGAGAGAGAGAGAATATTGAAGTCACGCATATAAGTTTTCCCGGCAGTAAACACATGTAAACGACAATAAACAAGTAGTGTAGGCCGATCAAGAGGAGTGTTTGTCTCGCGCTCATCACCCAAGAGGAACCAAGAGGAGCCAAGAGGAACCAAGAGGAGGCAAGAGGAAGCAAGAGGAGCCAAGAGGAGCCAAGAGGAACCAAGAGGAACGCACAGCTATACAAAGAATGACATGGTACATTTTTTCTTTTTTTTTTCTTAACGCTTGGAATAAAATCAAGACGCGAGACGAAATTATGGCGTGTGTGTGTGTGTGTGTGTGTGTGTGTGTGTGTGTGTGTGTGTGTGTGTGTGTGTGTGTGTGTGTGTGTGTGTGTAAGTGTTCAAGCGTGCTACAATTCTAGATATATGCGCAGTATGTGTGTGTGTGTGTGTGTGTGTGTGTGTGTGTGTGTGTGTGTGTGTGTGTGTGTGTGTGTGTGTGCGTGCGCGTGCGTGCGATACAAAACGCGATGTAAATGTTGTCGTAAAAGGAAGTGGTGTTTTCACGTCACATTTTTTATTTTTCAGGAGAACTTCAACACGACCGAATATTTGGAAGGAAAAGAACAAAAAAAAAAAAAAGAGGAAAAAAAGGAAAAAAGAGGGAAACAAAACGGGAAACAGGAAGACTACACAGCGACAAGAGACCTAAGCGACCAGGGCACATAAAGCACACTCTTCACACCCTGGAGGAGGAGGAGGAGGAGGAGGAGGAGGAGGAGGAGGAGGAGGAGACGCTTGACACCAGAAAGAAATCAAGATACGGTTGTCGACTTTTCAAGATCTTAAAACACGTTTCATCTCCGTCCAAGAAGTCATATCAGGAGGAGGAGGAGGAGGAGGAGGAGGAGGAGGAGGAGGAGGAGGGGAATAC
>NC_059289.1:18151772-18159272 GCF_017591435.1 Portunus trituberculatus
CTATCTACACTCACTCCTTTGCACCTCCCCTCACCCTCCCATTTCACCCACAGAGATAGAGAGAGAGAGAGAGAGAGAGAGAGAGAGAGAGAGAGAGAGAGAGAGAGAGAGAGAGAGAGAGAGAGAGAGGCACCCCCCACCAACACCACCACCGACCCCTCTCCTCCCGTCACCCCCCCCAGCCCTTCAGTCTACCTATCACAATAATGAGTGCTGTGTGTCCAATCTATAACAAGATATTCGTATTCTGGTGAGAGGGAGAGGGAGAGGGAGAGGGAGAGAGAGAGAGAGAGAGAGAGGGAGGATAGGGTTGAGGTATGGAGGAAAAAAGGGATTGAAGGGAAAAGTGGAGGAAACTATACATGAGAGAGAGAGAGAGAGAGAGAGAGAGAGAGAGAGAGAGAGAGAGAGAGAGAGAGAGAGAGAGAGAGAGAAAACACTTGAAGAACACAAAGAACAGAAAGAAGAGAAAATAATACAAAATAATAGAAAAAGAAGAAGAAGAAGAAGAAGAAGAAGAAGAAGAAGAAGAAGGAAAAGGAAAGGAAGAAAGAGAAAAAGGAGATGAAATAAGAGAAAAGGAGGGGAAAAAAAAGGGGGAAAGACACCAGCTCTCTAAAGGGGTGGAGTGAGGGGGAAGAAGGGAAGAGGGGAAGAGGGGAAGGGGTGAGGGGTTGAGGGGGGGTGAGTTACAGGCCCCTCTCAGTAATGGAGTTAATGGGGTATGGAGCACCGGCTATTCTACAAGTCCCTTTTTTGACTGGCAATAAAACCTTAGTCACTCAATTAGGACATTACTTCCCAGCGCCGTGATGGAGGTGATGGTGATGGTGGCTGCTGGAGGAGGCCCTGCTGACTTATGGGCCTCAAGAAGTGGTCACCAGTCTCACCAGCACACCCTCCACTCTCTCTCTCTCTCTCTCTCTCTCTCTCTCTCTCTCTCTCTCTCTCTCTCTCTCTCTCTCTCTCAGTCAGTATCATAATTTATGGTTGTTTTAATTCATGGTTTTTTTTCGTTGTTCTATCTTCTCCTCCTCTTTTTTTTTTTTCTTCTTCTTCTTCTTGTTCTTGTTCTTGTTCTTGTTCTTGTTCTTGTTCCTCCTCCTCCTCCTCCTCCTCCTCCTCCTCCTCCTCCTCCTCCTCCTCCTCCTCCTCCTCCTCCTCCTCCTCCTCCTCCTCCTCCTCCTGCTCTTCTTCTTCTATGTTATGTTCCTCTTCAGTCAAGTACCTCTATATTTTCTCTCAACTTTCTCTCTCTCTCTCTCTCTCTCTCTCTCTCTCTCTCTCTCAACACTCAAGACACACAAGAGAAAGAAAACAAAAGTGAATAAGTTTTACTCTAAGAAACTCAGGAATAAAAATAAATAACTAAATAAAACACGAGGGAGAACAAACAGGTAGACGGGTGAGCTAATAAAATAAATAAATAAATAGACAAATAAATAAATAAATGAATAAATAGAGAACACCTGCACTCAATTATCTCGTTCCTCAGGTTATGTGGCGCAGGTAAATATATATACACATGTGAGTAACTGAGGTCTAAACTGTTTACCGTTGTTCCCTTACTTGTTAGTGGTAGGGGCGGTGATAACAATAATGATAGAACTCGTAATAACAATAATGATAATAGAGGTGAGGCTGATGATGATGATGTTGATGGAAGCAAAAATAGTAAGAATAATGATCAGTAAACACGTAAAAAGTACAGCTATGAAAATTGAACATCATTTTAGAAAACACGAAAGAGGAAGAAAAGGAGGAGGAGGAGGAGGAGGAGGAGGAGGAGGAAGGAGGAGGAGGAAGGAGCGCTGAGAACCATCACTCCTCTCCGTTTTATAACTACAAAATGTATAAGTTTCCTCTGAGCTAAGTAGGATTTGTGACCTCTCTTCGTTAAGGCTCCTCCTCCTCCTCCTCCTCCTCCTCCTCCTCCTCCTCCTCGCCCTCTCTTATAACTTTAGGTGCATTATAAACTATTGTCGCCCTTGTTGTTGTTATTGCTGCTGCTGCTGATGTTGTTGTTGCAGGAGGAGAGGAGGAGGAGGAGGAGGAGGAGGAGGAGGAGGAGGAGGAGGAGGAGGAGGAGGAGGAGGATGGCGATGGTGGTGGTGGTGGTACTGTTGATGATTTTTCTTCCCTGTCCTCCTTTATACATCACCCAACGAATTATATGCTACTGATTCCTCTTCTCTCTCTCTCTCTCTCTCTCTCTCTCTCTCTCTCAGCAGCAAGCGAGCGTTTTTCGTCAGCGATTCAGCGGCATAATAAATCGCAAAGGTGATAAAGTCTTGCACGTGGAGTTTAGATATTTAATTTGCAGCGCCCTGGGTCTGGTCGGAGCCTTTGATTCATTACAGTGCGGAGGGAGAGAGAGAGAGAGAGAGAGAGAGAGAGAGAGAGAGAGAGAGAGAGAGAGAGGAGGTGGCTGGAGGAGGAGAAAGAGGAGAGAGAGAGAGAGAGAGAGAGAGAGAGAGAGAGAGAGAGAGAGAGAGAGAGAGAGAGAGAGAGAGAGAGAGAGAGAGAGAGGAAAGAGTCAAAGTTTAATGTTTTATCTTCAAAGTGTAACAAAGAGTATTTAGTTACGTCTGACAAACTGCTGACGCTGGAAATTTCTGATGGAGGACAGCCTTGGCTAGAGGGAGGGAAAGGAGTAGGGAGGGGAGGACGGAGGGGAGGAAAGAGGGAGGAAGAGGGGGAGAGGAGGGTGGTGGTGATGTGTGTATACTCCTAATGGGGAAAGAGAAAGAGAGAGAGAGAGAGAGAGAGAGAGAGAGAGAGAGAGAGAGAGAGAGAGAGAGAGAGAGAGAGAGAGAGAGAGAGAGAGAGAGAGGAATGGTCGTACGTTGTTGGTGATTAGATCTTGTTCGATGCTACACGTCAAGGCATTATTATCATTATTATTATTATTATTATTATTATTATTATTATTATTATTATTATTGTTGTTACTATTATTATTACCATTATCTTTATTATTATTAGTGAGGCTGTTCAAGATGTTATTATATACAATTACTATAATTCAACCGATCGAAATAACTTCTCTTATCATCAATAGGAGGAGGAGGAGGAGGAGGAGGAGGAGGAGGAGGAGGAGGAGGAGGAGGAGGAGGAGGAGGAGGAGGAGGCATAATAGGGATCATCGCCCCCCGTGGCCAACCTCGGGGCTTGTGGTAAGAAAAAAGAAGAAGAACAAGAACAAGAAGAAGAAGAACAAGAAGATGATGATGATGATGAAGAACAAGAACAACAAGAACAAGAAGAAAAAGAAGAAGAAGAAGAACAACAAGAAGAAGAAGAATAAGAATAAGAAGAAGTAGGAAAAGGTGAAGACGATAAGGACCACCACCACCACCACCATAACCACCACCACCACCACCACCAGGATCCTTAACGCTACTCTTTCTTATCCTGCTTCCCGTATTAATAAACCCAGCAGGTGTTCCCCATCCTGCTAATAAATCAGTCAACAGCCAAGGCGGTGATTCGTCTACCTGCTCTCCCTCTCCCTCTCCTCTTCCTCTCCCTCTCCCTCTCCCTCTCTACTCCTCTCACTCACTCCTCACTCTTCTTCCTCCCTGTCTCCTCCATCTCCTCATCTCTCCATCTCCTATTCTTCTTGGATGTATTCTTCTCTTCTTCTCTCTCTCTTCTCTCTCTCTCTCTCAGCACCTGCCACAGTACATGAATATAGGTACATGGAGAAAGAGAGAGAGAGAGAGAGAGAGAGAGAGAGAGAGAGAGAGAGAGAGAGAGAGAGAGAGAGAGAGAGAGAGAGACAACGAAAAACAACCTAACAGACCCAAAGAAACAGAAAACAAACACGAGAAGAAAAATGAAAAAAAAAAAAGAGAGAGAGAGAGAGAGAGAGAGAGAGAGAGAGAGAGAGAGAGAGAGAGAGAGAGAGAGGAGCAGCCCCATCACCTCTCCAGCCCCGCATAATAATCATCGATGCAGCAAATAACAACGCGCCGAAGATTTAGGTGTAGGATTCCCGGTGGTTGTGAGCGGCGCGCAGCAACACTAACCCGTCATTGCCCCGACCCGCTGTGGCCACTTTTATCATGATGGCTAGTTGGTTTTCTGTTCTTGCTGGGAGGAGGAGGAGGGGGAGGAGGAGGAGGAGAGGGAGGAGAGGGAGGAGGAGGAGAAGCTGGTAGTTCGATTTCTACCTTCTTACAGTATCCTGATTAGTGCCTCCTCCTCCTCCTCCTCCTTCTCTTCCTCCTCCACCCTCTCTCTCTCTCTGGATAGTTGGCTTTATGTTCTTAGAGGGAGGAGGAGGAGGAGGAGGAGGAGGAGGAGGAGGAGGAGGAGGAGGAGGAGGAGGAGGAGAGGAGGAGGAGGAGGAGGAGGAGGAGGAATACAAAGGAATACAAAGGAAAGCCAAACAGCAACAGACCTGTTGGTCCTTTCGAGGCTGTTTGGTAACTACATCTAACTGGCTACAGATAAGAGAGACAGGACAGTACAGGAGAAGGCTCCTCCCCACACACCACTCCCTCCAGCTTTCGCTGGCATGGAAAATAGCTTGGAAAAGCACCATGCAGTATGGTAAAACTGATATGGAATTTTCACAGGAAAGGATGAAAGGAGTTTCTATTAATCACCCTACGGTGAACTCTACATATCTATCTATAAGAAAGTTAATATAGTATCATGTTTAATTATTCAGACAAGAAGAGAGCTTGTTGGGGTTATTCTTTAAATATTTATCAATTTTGTTTTTGAATGATGCAATGGAAGTACTGTTTACTATTTCTGAAGGAAGCTTATTCCAAATGTTAACTATTCTATTAAAGAAAAAGTGCTTTGCCTCGTGGGTTTTAAAGCGTTTTGGTGTAATTTTAAATCCATTATTCCTTGTTATGGTGGAATGATCAATAGTAAAATATTTATTTACATCAAGGTTGTTGTATCCCTGAAAAATTTTGAAAACTTCGATTAGGTCTCCTCTTATCCTGCGCTTTGTTAAGCTGAATAAATTTAATGCTTCCAGTCGTTCCTCATACGGCTTGTTTCTCAATCTCGGAATCATCTTGGTCACTCTACGCTGGATCCTTTCCAGTTTTTCAATGTCTTTTCTGTAATATGGTGACCAGAACTGCACACAGTATTCAAGCTGAGGACGCACCAATGAGTTATATAAAGTAAGGATAACTTTTTCTGATTTAAATTCAAAGGTTCTTCCAATGAACCCAACTAATTTATTTGCATTCTTTACTGCTTCTGTGCAGTGTTTACTCAGCTTGAGATCTTTAGACACCACAACACCAAGATCTTTTTCATTCTCAGCAATTGCCAGAGGAGGAGGAGGAGGAGGAGGAGGAGGAGGAGGAGGAGAAGTTGGTAGTTCGATTTCTACCTTCTTATAATATCCTGATTAGTGCCTCCTACTCTTCCTCTTCTTCCTGCACCCTCCTTCACTCTCTCTGTGTTTCTGACTAGTTCTTGGAGAGAAGAAGAGAAGGAGAGAAGGAGAGAAGGAGAGAAGGAGGAGAGGAAAGGCTGCTAGTTTGATTTCTACCTCCTTATAGTATCCTGATTAGTGCCTCCTCCTCCTCCTCTTCTTCCTCTTCTTTCTCCACCCTTCTCTTCTCTCCCTCCTCCTCCTCCTCCTCCTCCTCCTCCTCCTCCTCCTCTCTCTTCCCTAGTATCCAGAACCTGATTGACAGTCGCTTCTAAAAACTAAATAATCTCTTCCTGATTGCTATCGGGGAGTGGCGGACCAGCAGCCTTGAATTAACGGAGGGAGACGGCGTCCCACTGCATCGCCAGGAGGAGGAGGAGGAGGAGGAGGAGGAGGAGGAGGTATATGTTGCTGTTGCCTCCTTGTGTCCAGAGGCAAGCTTCATCTCCTCCTCCTCCTCCTCCTCCTCCTCCTCCTCCTCCTCCTCCTCTCCTCTTCCTCTTCCTTCTTCTTCTTCTTTCTCTTCTCCTCTCTACCTTGCAGTCCAATTCTTTGTCCTCCTCTTTCTCCTTCTCTTTCTCGCTTCCTCCACCTCCTCTACCTTCTCCTCTTCCTCCTCCTCCTCCTCCTCCACTACTACTACTACTACTACTACTGCTGCCACTGCCACCGCCACCACCACCACCTCCACCACCACTACCACCACCGCCACCATCACCACCACTGCGCGACATCTTGGGGTTATCGAGAGAGGTGCATTCTCTCTCTCTCTCTCTCTCTCTCTCTCTCTCTCTCTCTCTCTCTCTCTCTCCTTGTCTAAATCTTTCTTTCTCTTGTTTTTCTTTCATTTTCGTCTCTTAATGTCTTTGTTTTATTTATTTATTTCTTGTTATCTAATTTAGACTCTTTCTTTTTCCTTTTTTTCTTTTCTAATGTGTTTTCTTTCTTTCTTTCTTTCTTTCTTTCTTCTTCACATTCTTTCCATCTGTTAGTATTCCACTTCATTCCTTATTCCAGGCTTTCCGTGATATCCTCTCTCTCTCTCTCTCTCTCTCTCTCTCTCTCTCTCTCTCTCTCTCTCTCTCTCTCTCTCTCCCTACTTTCTCTCTTTCTCTCAATCTCTTCCTCCTTACACTTCTCTTTCATTTCCTTCCCGTTCCGTCTAGTTTTCCTCCCTACCCCTCCGCTCCCAACCCCTTCCTCCTCCTCCTCCTCCTCCTCCTCCTCCTCCTCCTCCTCCTGCTGCTGCTCCTGCCAAGCCCTCGGAATGCCAGCTGTAGACACCAGCAGTTGGGTAGTTAGGGAGCAGAGTGGGGGAAGTTGGCGGAGGGACAGATGCTCTTTATGATACCATGCCCAGTTCTACCCACTGCCATCCCTTACTTTCTTAATGATTCACAGTGCTGCTTGTGGTGGAGGGGCGCGCAGAGGTAGGCTCACTCACCGGGGGGAAGGATGCTGGGATGGAAGGAAGGATGGTAGGAAGAATGGTAGGAAGGAAGGAAGGAAGGATGGATGGATGGATGGATGGATGGAAGGAAGGATGGAAGGATGGAAAAGACGCTAGGATGGAAGGAAGGAAGGAAGGAAGGATGGAAGGAAGGAAGGGTTTTGAGAGGGCTGTATTTTTTTACCTTGTAGTTAGAGTTATTTGTGTGTGTGTGTGTGTGTGTGTGTGTGTGTGTGTGTGTGTGTGTGTGTGTGTGTGTGTGTGTGTGTGTGTGTGTGTGTGTGTGTGTGTGTGTGTGTGTAAAAAGAAAAAAAAACATACACAAAAGAGACGAATAGACCAACATATTCACAAATCACGAAACTAGAAATGAAATAGAGAGAAAAAAAAAGATTAAAAAGAAGAAAAAGAAAAATACAAAAGAAAAAACGAATAACACTGGAAACAAAAACCGAGAAAAGTAAGAACAAAAAAAAAAAAAAACAAGAAACACAAAAGAGAAAAAGAACGAAAATGAAAAAGATGATGAAAAAAAATGAAGAAGAGGAGGAAGAGGAGGAGAAGGACAGGAGGAGGAGGAGAAGGAGAAGAAGGAGAAAGAGGAGGAGCTAGAACACCCTTACCAACACCCTTACCA
>NC_059289.1:18171772-18184272 GCF_017591435.1 Portunus trituberculatus
CCTCCTCCTCCTCCTTTTCCTCCTCCTCCTCCTTCTCCTCCTCCTCCTCCTCCTCCTCTTCTCCTCCTTCAATACAAAACAGAAAGGGAGGTGACCACTGGCATTCCATAGACGCTATTTATATTTACACACCTTGGACGAAGTGGTGGTGGTGGTGGTGGTGGTGGTTATTGATCTGCCTTTGTGGTGGTGTTGTGGTGGTGTAGTGTGGTGGGGAGGGGGGGAGGTCATGAGGGGAGGAGGAAGGGCACTTTTACGGTCGGTGAAGAGAAAATGGGGAATTATTGAAGACTCGTAAATTATTGTGCAAAGGGGAACTTAAATAATTCCTGTTACTTGAAGGGTGTGGTGGTGGTGGTGGTGGTGGTGGTGGTGGTGGTGGTGGTGGTGGTGGTGGTGGTGGTGGTGGTGGTGGTGGTGGTGGTACAAGAGATGCCAGCCGTGACTTATGACTGCATGGATGAATGGCGAGGTGTCTGACTGATTGCATGGCTGGACTTGTTGACTGACAGGCTGGAGATATGACGAACTCTTTGACTGACTGATTGACTTACTGCATGACTGACTGACTGATTGACTAACTGACTGACTGAGTGAGTAATTGCATGACTGACTGATTGCATGACTGAGACTGCTTGGCTAATTGACTGATTGCATGACTGACTGACTGGTTGGGTAACTAACTGACTGATTGACTGATTGCATGATAGACTGATTGCATGACTGAGACTGTTTGGCTAATGGACTGACTGACTGACTGACTGACTGACTTCTTGGCTAACTGACTCACTAATTGCCTGATTGCATGACTGACTTCTTGGCTAACTGAATGACTGACTGACTGACTGTTTGCATGACTGACTGTTTGGCTAACTGGCTGACTGATTGCATGAGTCAGTGTATGATCAACTGATTGATTAAATATTAAGCTATATAACTGACTGAATGACTAACTGACTGATTGACTAGTGAAGTTCATAGCTGACTGACTGACTGACTGACTGACTGACTGCATGGGTGTTTGACAGACTGAATGGCAAATAACCGCTGATTTTGTGTCAGAGATCAACAGGTGGGAAAAAAACCATCAAAGAAATGAAGACAAGAGTGAAAACTTTGAACGATCTTGTAAAAAAATAATAATGAGAGAAAAAATGTAAAAAAGAAAAGAAAAAGTGCGCAAAATAAAAAAGAAAAAGTTAAGTGATGGAAAAGATAAGGAGAAAAGAGGAGAAAAGACAGACAAAATATGGACAGGTGATAATAAATAGAGAAAAAAAAGAAGCAGGTATCATTCGCTTGCAAATTCAATAGAAGCGGTAGTGAAGTGACGGTTTGTTATTGTTTTAAAAGTTTATTTCGTTCGTGCATTTCGTTACCATTTTTTTTTACAAGTCCTGTTTTTATCAAGCTCTTTTTTTCAAGCTCTTTTTTTTTTTTGTCAATTTTTTTTTTTGTATGCACGTGTGTGTGTGTGTGTGTGTGTGTGTGTGTGTGTGTGTGTGTGTGTGTGTGTGTGTGTGTCTTTCAGCTCCTCTGTGCTTCACTACGAAGACAAATGAGAGAGATAGAAATAAAATATATGAGGATGAAGCAAAAGAATAGAGGCATTAGGTATCTCTCTCTCTCTCTCTCTCTCTCTCTGCCATACGAAAAATCGACGCCCCAGAGAGAGAGAGAGAGAGAGAGAGAGAGAGAGAGAGAGAGAGAGAGAGAGAGAGAGAGAGAGAGAGAGAGCACCATCCCGTCCCCCTCTGTGCAGTTCTCAACCCGCTAACAAGACTGACACACACACGGCACACCAGTGATGCATGTTGGGTCATAAATTCGTCCACTATAAAAAACACACACACACACACACACACACACACACACACACACACACACACACACACGGGCAGTCACCCCTATTCCTCCTCCTTCCCTCCTCCTCCTCCTCCTCCTCCTCCTCCTCCTCGTCATCTATATTATGTTTTTATTTTCACTACGTCTACTCGGTCCGTTTATCATGTTTTGCATCCACATTATAGCGTCATTTATTCATTGCTTTCTACCGCCTCCTCTTCCTCTTCTTCTTCTTCTTCCTCTTCCTCTTCTTCTCCCCCTTACACATTTGTCTTTAATTATACCTTCACTTTTTTTTATCCTCTCTTTTTTTATTCAATGTTTTTTTTAGGTTAGTGGCAAGTTAAGTCTTTTTTCTCTCTGTCTTTGTGTCCTTTGCCTCGTCTCCTTCACGTGTAAGAGAAGCAACAATAGATACGAGAATGTCAATACTAATAACATCAGGTCATGGTCTTACAATGTTCAGTATGTTTCCCAAGTTTGTTTATTTCTTGTTCAAATAGGTGATTTACTCCTAAATACCTGTCCTCTTCTTATACTAATGTTTACTGCCACACACCTGTCTCTATCTGTCTCTGTCTCTCTAGGTCTCTCTCTCTCTCTATCTATCTATTTATCTCTCTCTCTCTCTCTCTCCAATGAAAAGGAAGGATCATCTAAGTCTATTTTCACATCAATCTTCGCTTTTCCCTAAACAAACCATCACCTTCACCATCTTAATTCCACTCTTGCTATTCATTCCATCAAATTTCATCTCCATACTTTCCTATCCTCAATATTTTCACACCTCTAAAATTTCCACCATAACATACCCTTTTTCTTCACCTTCCTTATACTACAACTTACTTTCTCCTTTCCTTTCCAGAGCCTACCACCAATCACCCCTTTCCTTCCTCCCACCCTCCCTCCCTCCCTCCCTCACTTCCTTCCTTCCTTCCTTCCTTCCTTCCATTCCCTCGCCAAACTCACATCCCATCACATTCTTACGCCTCTCACCTATTCCCCTTTACTCAAACTTCCCATAATCCTGGCCACCGTCCCTTCCGCGCACCACCTCTCTGCCTTCCCCTTACCACCAGCCCTCCCTCTCTCCCTCTCTCTCTCTCTCTCCCTCCGAACGAGAGCAACAGAGGGCAGATATACGAAGCAATAACCTGCAATAGAGGAGACAGGAACAACGACCAATACATAAAATAAGAGAAGTATGGAGAAATAAATCTACACTCGCCTGCTAAATGGAAAAATAAGTCAAAGGAAAACTAGCTTGTGGATAGAAAAAAGAAAAGAAAAAAGAGATTGTGTTAAATTATATCTATAAAGTAGGTGAACATACGTTTGTGGTGGGGGATAAAATTAAATGGTTTTTATAAGAGAAGGAAATGTTACGGAGGAAGGGAAAAGGAGATGTGTGTGTGTGTGGAGAGAGAGAGAGAGAGAGAGAGAGAGAGAGAGAGAGAGAGAGAGAGAGAGAGAGAGAGAGAGAGAGAGAGAGAGAGAGAGAGAGAGAAGAGAAGAGAAGAGAAGAGAAGAGAAGAGAAGAGAAGAGAAGAGAAGACAAGAGAAGAGAAGAGAAGAGAAGACAAGAGAAGACAAGAGAAGAGAAGACAAGAAAAGAGAGAAAAGAGAAAAGAGAGAAAAGAGAAAAGAAGAGAAAAGAGAAGAGAAGAGACAAGAAAAACAGAGACAAAGACACAGAAACAAAGAGACCAAGAGACACAAACAGAGAAATACAACTAGAACCAACAAAACACCCCCCCCAAAAAAAAAAAAAAAAAACACCCAAAACACCACAAAATATAAACTTAACTTTGTATACACCCTTAGCAGCCCCACCCACAACCTCTCACCCCACACCACACCCCCACTTCCCCTCTCTAGAAACACCCCAACCCGCAAAAATAAAGCAATTGAAAAAACCCAAAGAAATACTCCTGGTGAGCGAAGGATGGAGGAAAAATCTTTAAAAAAAATCAGATATTGAATACATTTTGGCGGTGCATACGCCTCGAGGGGACCGTTGGCGCAGATACTGATGGCAGGCGGTGAGGGAAAGGGGAAAAAATCGATGACAGGCAGTAAATATAAGACAGGGCAAGTGAGGGGAGTAGTGTTTTGTGGTGATTGTGGACGACGACCTGAGCGAGAGCGAGAGAGAGAGAGAGAGAGAGAGAGAGAGAGAGAGAGAGAGAGAGAGTATAGAGCTAATAATCTCAAAATGGTGATAGAAATTGAGAGAAAAGCTACGAAATTCTACCTGACAGAGAGAGAGAGAGAGAGAGAGAGAGAGAGAGAGAGAGAGAGAGAGATTAGGGTTTTTGTGTTCCTAAAAGTAGTTTGGCGCGGCAGAAAAACAAATCCATAAATATAGAAAGAGGGAAAAGAAACACACGTAATAAAAGGAGCAAAGAAAGAAAAAAAACACTTGCCTCATAAAAACTGATTGAATTAATGATTTGATACGTTTCCTGTAATAATAACAATAATAATAATAATAATAATAATAATAATAATAATAATAATAATAATAATAATAATAAAACAATTACAAAAATAACAAAAAGAAGTAGTAGTAGTAGTAGTAGTAGTAGTAGTAGTAGTAGTAGTAGAAGATTAAGAAGAAGAAGAAGAAAGAAGAAGAAGAAGAAGAAGAAGAAGAAAGAATGATTTAATTAACTAAATTGATTGACTGACTAACAAAAACCTTAATAAAAGAAAATAAATACAAATACAACAATAAACATACGAGAGAGAGAGAGAGAGAGAGAGAGAGAGAGAGAGAGAGAGAGAGAGAGAGAGAGAGAGAGAGAGAGAATAATTCGTGCATGTCTCACTTTGAAAACGAAAAAGAAAGAAAAAAATACCAAAAGAAATTAAGAACGTGTGTGTGTGTGTGTGTGTGTGTGTGTGTGTGTGTGTGTGTGTGTGTGTGTTTGCCCATCCTGAACAACCCTCCCATTACGCCAGACACCATCTATAGCATCCTTTTCTCTTCCCCTCACCCCCATTCCCTCCCCTCACCCACCACCATCACACACACACACACACACACACACACACACACACACACACACACATAACACCGCCACTACCATCACCACTACTTCCACTAATAGGACCACTACTTTTAGGGCCCTCAGCGAGTCACCACCACTATAAGTTAACTCAACACTCCCTCTCTCCCTCACCACCACCACCACCACCACCACCACCATTGCCACCACCATCACCGTCAGAGCCGCAGAAGTGTTATTACGGCCATGGCTTGTGTACCTCCTCTCTTTAGCACCCCACGTAAGTCCTCCGTGACACACACACACACACACACACACACACACACACACACACACACACACGGGATTGTTTGAGTCAGTGAATTGTAACTGAATTTTATTTCTAATTTTCTTTGGTTAAATAATTGTGTTTATATGAAATAGTGGTAGTAGTTGTTGTTGTTGTTGTTGTTGTAGTTTAAGTGGTGGTATTAGTGGTGGTGGTTTTAAGTGGTGGTGGTGGTGGTGGTGGTGATGGTTAGTAGTAGTAGTAGTAGTAGTAGTAGTAGTAGTAGTAGTAGTAGTAGAAGTGTAGGAACAAGAATGATACGTGTTGAATTTGTTTAATTAAGGTGTTCGGATATACTGTTTTATTGATCTATTTTCTTATTTATCTATTTATTTTGTTTTTGTTTATTTATTCATGTATTTACTTATTTATCTATTGATCTATTTTTTTGCAGATACATGTCGCTCTACAGTTCCTCCGTTCATCACAACACCCTTACTGCTCCACGTCTTCCCATCATTACTTACGAAATACAACCATAATAACAAATGATGATGATGATAATAATAATGATGATAATGATGATGACAACCTTTCCTATCACAATAACTACCCATACAACCACCACAACCACAAACAACAACAACAACACCAACCACAACAGACTACCACCATTCTTTATACCTCTTACTCACCACCACCACCACCACCACCTCACTACCACCACCACCACGTCCCCTTCTTCCCTCTTTCCTCCCTCCAGGCACGGCCACTAATGTCTAAAAAGGAAGATTTCTCAGTCGGGGCCATTAAAGGCTATTGTTTCTGCTAAGTCGCGCCAGATTTATGCGTCATCTGTTTTGAATTGTCCCCTCGTACGTTTCTTTAAATGGCACTTTTATCCGTATCATCGTGATGTATTGACGCAACGTACGGCCGCCGCTCACCACTCACCACTCACCACACCGCTCACCATTTACAGCTCACCACTCCTTCTCACGGCGCACTCTTCCCTCCCAGCACACTTCCAGCAGCATATCTTCCTTCCTTCCTTCCTATTTACAGCTCACACTCCTCACAGCACACTCTTCCCTCCCAGCACACTCCAAGCCGCATATCTCCCTCCCTTCCTTCCCTCCTTCCCTTTCCTCCCCGCCGGATGCCTTAATAACCGGATCCAGCCCCCACAGAAATGAATAACAGGTGCAGACGCTACAAATGTGCCGGGATGAATAATTTACGATGCGGTTCTAGGAAATGAATGAAATGACTTGATTCGGTAACTTGACTGGTGTGAATGAATTGTCAGGTCAGAGTGTATGTGAAAAAAAATAAAGAATGACTAGGATTAACAATGAAACACGACCGTCTTAATAGATAGATAGATAGATAGATAGATATAGATAGATAGATAGATAGAGAGAGAGAGAGAGAGAGAGAGAGAGAGAGAGAGAGAGAGAGAGAGAGAGAGAGAGAGTTAATGATGCGAGCTGTCTAAACACTGAGGGATGGATAATATCGGATCTAAGCCAACAGGAAAAAAATAATGAATAATAAATTAATAACTTGCATATTTTTAAAGCACGGAAATCTGACAGCAATGAACAATACCGCACCTGAACACAAGGGCGACTCAATAAGGTACGTGGCAGCCGCTGTGTGGCAATGAACTAACAGAACAATGAAATAACAGACAAGATTGAAAGGTTAATGTGATGAAAACTCTGTCTGCTACTCACAATAAGGGCACACCTGGTCACCCTCCACCTTTGATGATACTTAACCCTTTCAGTACCAGGACGCATTTTCAATTCATTCATCTTACTATTTGGCGATTTTTACACAGCTTCAGAAATATGTGTGGGGATTTAAATAGTGAAGTCTTTGGACCATTAATCTTCTGACCTCCATACACCCTTCCTAATGCAAATAAAGACGTCTAACCATATTAAAAACTCAGGGAAAAATGCGTCTCAGTAATGAAAGGGTTAAATGATAAGATAGAAAAAATGATACGGTGCAGTCTTTGTCACAAGTTAAGATACCTTCCATATTCTTACTCCTTCTCGTCTCTCAACTTCTGAATCTCTCCCTAAAACGAGTCAACTGTTTATAAGGACACTGTGAGGAGATCAGAGGAGGTTGATGGAAAAGTGCAGACATAGTAGAGGAATCTTCGTCAAAAGCTAAAACACCTATAATATTTCTCTTTCTCGTCTGTCAACCTCTGAATCTCTCGCTAAAACATGTCAACTGTCTGAGTTTATAAGAAGACTGAGAGCAGATCAGATGAGGTTGATGGGAAACTTAACCCCTTCAGTACCAGGACACGTTTTCATATTCATTCTGCTTACTATTTGGTGATTCTATACAACTTCAGAAACTTAGTGGGGATCAAAACAGTGAATATATTGTGCATTAATCTTGCTAATGTAAATAAAATCGTCTAAACACACCCAAAACTCAGGTTAAAAATGCGTCCCACTACTACATGGAGCAAATTGTCGTGACGTTAACAGACTGGCTACCGTGACATCGCCGAGCACCAGCACTACTAATAATTCACATCGATATGAAGTTAAAAGATACTTAGTAATGCATTCCAATTTCTGTGATAGAGATGACTGAAAGATAGAAAAGGTGATAATGAAGAAAAAAATGTATCTAATGAAAAATAAAAGAAAATGAAGGAAAGGAAATGGAAAGGAAAGGAAAGGAAAAGGAAAGAAAATGAATTGAAATGAAAGGAAAGGAAGAAAAGGGGAGGAGAAAGAGGAGGAGTACGTGTCTTCCCAACATAGAGGCCAAAATATATCAATAAGAAAACCATTATCACAAAATAGCAGGAAACTATTTACCTTTAGAGGAGAAAAAAACAACCACACCTTTCCTTTCCTCCTCCTCCTCCTCCTCCTCCTCCTCCTCCTCCTCCCTCCAGAACTCATTTTCCTCTCACACGGTAGTCAATCCTCCTCCTCCTCCTCCTCCTTCACAATCCTCCTCCCACGCAATTAATTATCTTCTTTATCTTCTTTTCCTCTTCAGCATCTCCTCCTCCTCCCCCTCCTCCTCCTCCTTCCCTCAAAATCTTCCTCTTTCATCTTCTTTTGCTTCTCCTCCTCCTCCTCCTCCTCCTCCTCCTCCTCCTCCTAAACACCCCTCAGTCACTCACCCATTTCCTCCCATTCTCCCTCCCCATAACTCCCGCAGGAAACAAGAAAGACTCCCTCCCACCTCTCTCTCTCTCTCTTAAACTCCACACAGCTTCCCTCAGCACAAATACACACACACACACACACACGCACACACACACACACACACACACACACACACACACATAATTCGGCCAAAGTCCATAGCAACCATCACGAAACACGCACACACACACACACACACACACACACACACACACACACACACACACACACACACACACACACACACCTTTTCTCTCTCCACCACTACCCAATAGAAAAAAAAACTTTCCTTTCCTCAAAAAAAAAAAAGAGAAAGAAAAGGGGTGAACGAAAGAGGAGGACGTGGCAGGGAGAAAGAAAAAGAGAAAGAGAGAGAGAGAGAGAGTGGAGAGGCTAAGGAGGACGGGAGGGGAGGCAGGGGTGGAGGACACGAACAGAAAAGAAAATACATAAAAAGGGCGAAAGAAGTTGCCCTGAGGAATACCATCCACTCCGAGGCAATTCCGTGACCAGTCGACACAATGGGCAGGAGTGGCTGTAACCAATACATAAACACGATTAACGAAAACCATGTGTGTGTGTGTGTGTGTGTGTGTGTGTGTGTGTGTGTGTGTGTGTGTTGGGTGGTGATAGTGGTGGTATTGGTAGAAGTAGTAGTAGTAGTAGTAGTGGTGGTGGTGGTGGTAGAAATTGTTGTTGTTGTTAGTTAGTTAAAGGATTAGTGTTCTGATATCATTAATTCATATCTAGGTGGTTCATTGCTGCTTTTTTTTTTTTGTTGTTGTTGTTGTTGTTGTTGTTGTTTATAATTACAGAAGGTCACTATACACCACATCCCTTCCTACGCCAATACACTGGAACATACACACACACACACACACACACACACACACACACACACATTTTCACACTATACCAATAAACGAGAGAAAAAAAACACGAAACAAAAACAAAATAAAAAGTGGAAAAAAAAAAAAAAACTTAGATAGAGAATGTTTACCTGTGTGGAATAAAGTGGATAAAAAGCCAAGAGGTGGAGAAAGAGGGTGGGTGGAGGTGAGTGAAGGTGGATGAGTGTGTGGATGGCATAGATGGAGGGCGTGAGGGTGGCGCGGGTGGCAGGTAAGTGGACGAGGGCGTGGGTGGTAAGGTGGAGGAAGGAGAGCGAGCTGGGATCTGTTGTACTTATCATAATGAAGGAGGAGGAGGAGGAGGAGGAGGACGAGGGGGAAGGGTAGAGAGAAGGAGAAGGAAAGATAGAGAAGAAAAGAAGAGAGAGAAAAGTATAGAGGAGAAAAGGTGGTGAAAAGGATTAGAAGGGGAAAGAAGGAGGAGGAAGAAGAGGAGGAGGAAAAGTAGAGAGGAGGAAGAGGAGGAGAAAAGCAAAGAACAGAGGGAGATAAAGACTGTGGAAGAAGAAGAAGAAAGAAGAAGAAGAAGAAGAAGAAGAAGAAGAAGAAGAAGAAGAAGAAGAAGAAGAAGAAGAAGAAGAAGAAGAAGAAGAAGAAGAAGGAGGAGGAGGAGGAGGAGGAGGAGGAGGAGGAGGAGGAGGAGGAGGAGGAGGAGGAGGAGGAGGAGGAGGAGGATACACTGGAATAAATACTCCTCCTCCAACCCTCCCCCCGCCTCCGCCCCCCCTCGCTGGTACACCTATTGTGGGTATGCTCGCTACACGGGGGGCGGCGGGGTCACAGCAGGGGAAGGGGGGAGGGGGGGCTTAAGTATTACATCTATACATCCTCCTTGTCTTCCCTACGCACTCTTCTTTATCCTTTTCTCCTTATGCACTCCTTTATCATCCTCTCTCTCTCTCTCTCTCTCTCTCTCTCTCTCTCTGGAGGTGCTGGTGACGAAAATACTTAAAAAATTTGAAAGGAATCTATTTATTAAGAGGAAAGGGAGGAGCGGTGAAGAGAGGAGGAGGAGGAGGAGGAGGAGGAGGAGGAGGAGGAGGAGGAGGAGGAGGAGGAGGAGGACTGGTGAAAAGAAGGCGAAGAAGAGAGTAGGGAAACAAGGTGAAGGAAAGTAGTAGAAGGAAAAAGAAGAAGAAGAAGAGGAGGAGGAGGAGGAGGAGGAGGAGGAGGAGGAGGAGGAGGAGGAGGAGGAGGAGGAGGAGGAGGAGGAGGAGGAGGAAGAAGTAGAGGAAGAGGAGAAGGAGGAAGAAGTAGAGGAAGAGGAGGAGGAGCAAGGCACAGTGAAGAGGAGAAAATGGAGATGAGGAAAAGAAGTGAAGCGAAGAAAGTGGAACGGAAATGAAAGAGCGAAATTTTTACCCCAAAGGAAAAGTCGAAACAAAGAAGTCATAAAGCAAAGCAAAGTTATAAAAAACGGAACACCGATAAGAGTAACAAAGAGAGAGAGAGAGAGAGAGAGAGAGAGAGAGAGAGAGAGAGAGAGAGAGAGAGAGAGAGAGAGAGAGAGAGAGAGAGAGAGAGAGAGTGTACTCCTATTAATAAATACATCTTATATTTCCTAAACCTTACCTGTATTTCACCTCATTACAACCTGTACACCTTTCTATTTTCACCTATCAATACAGACACAGAGAGAAAGAGAGAGAGAGAAAAAAAGGCTGTATTTTTCAACACCTTAATTTAAATCCTCTCTTTAGGTACTCAGGTCAATAAACACACCTTGTATTTCCTAAACAACACCTGTATTTCACCTCATTACCACCTGTACACCTTTCTATTTCCACCTATCAATACAGACACAGAGAGAAAGAGAGAGAGAGAAAAAAAGGCTGTATTTTTCAACACCTTAATCTAAATCCTTGTATTTCCTAAACCTCACCTGTATTTCACCTCATTAACACCTGCACACCTTCCTATTTCCACCTCGTACTGTATTTTTCAACACCTTAATTTAAATCCTCTCCATGTACTCGTACTAATAAACACACCTTGTATCTCCCAAACAACACCTGTATTTCACCTCATTAACACCTGGACACCTCACAAGTTATTTCCAGCGTTAAGAAAAGAGAGAAAGAAACAGAGAAACAAAAAATTCAGGGAGAGAGGGAGAGTGGGAGAGTGGGAGAGGGAGGGAGGGAGAGAAGGGGCACTGTTTACGTCTGGACCTGAACCTCCACGACGCTGTAGGAGGAGTAATAAAGAAGACCACAGGGCCAAAACAAGGGAGGGGTCGCGCCATCAGCAGCAGGAGGAGGAGGAGGAGGAGGAGGAGGAGGAGGAGAGGTGTTAAGAGATGCTGAGGAAAAAGAACAGAGGATTGTGATTACTGTAGGTTGTTATGGTGGTGGCGGTGGTGGTGGTGGTGGTGGTGGTGGTGGTGGTGGTGGTTATTGTAGCAGTTGTGGTAGGGAATGGTGGTTATTGCGTTGGTGGTGGTGGTGGTGGTGGTTAGTGGTTAGTGGTTAGTGGTTAATGTAATGGGTAAAGGTGGTAACTGTAGTGGATTAGTGTTAGTAGTAGTAGTAGTAGTAGTAGTAGTAGTAGTAGTAGTAGTAGTAGTAGTAGTAGCAATAGCAGTAGTCGTAACAATATTCAGTCACCACTACATAAAAAAAAAAAAAAACCCTGATCGTAATAGTGATTCAGATACATACTTTCTGTGTGGAAGAAGAGAGTTGACGTAGTGGAGGATGTAGTAGCAGTGGTTATAGGAGGAATAGGTGGAAGGATGGAAGAGTGGGAGGGTGGAAGAGTGGAGGAGTGGACATTCGTTTAGCAATCATTAGTGGAGAGAAAGAATGAAGTGGAATAGAAAGAAAATACGAAAACAGATGAAGACGATGTAAATTACTGACGAGAGAGAGAGAGAGAGAGAGAGAGAGAGAGAGAGAGAGAGAGAGAGAGAGAGAGAGAGAGAGAGAAAGGCACTATTGGAAGGGACAGGACAGTTGTTGTTTTAAAAGGAGAGGGAAAGGAGATATTGTAAAGAGCATTACCGCTGACGTTAATAGAATGGAGAACAATGAGAGAGAGAGAGAGAGAGAGAGAGAGAATCACACAACCCCAAAACCAACCTCTTCCAATCTCTTTCTCTCTCTCTCTATGTTTGTCTGTCTATCCATCTCTCTCTCTCTCTCTCTCTGTAATATTTAGCTTCCGTCAACACCTCATGCCACATCCCTAACCTTTCTCTCACTCTCTCTCTCTCTCTCTCTCTCTCTCTCTCTCTCTCTCTCTCTCTCTCTCTCTCTCTCCAAAGATC
>NC_059289.1:18186772-18194272 GCF_017591435.1 Portunus trituberculatus
TCAAATCTAACTAAACACTCAACATAAACAAAACTTCCCACGTCTCTCTTATCTTCTTTCATTCTAATCCTTCTAGTTTTCTTGCATCCTAATCCTTTCTTTTCTTTCCTCTGTACACCTATCACTCGTCCACGAAACCCTAACCTAACCTAACCTAACCTAACCTGTTCTAATAAAAAGTAACCTAACTAAATAGAAAGCTAACTTATAACCTAATTTAACTCAACGAAAGCTAAACAAACCTTAACCTCATCTCACCTCACCTCACCTAATCTGAAGTCAATTTTTCTCCTTCAGTTTCTATGTCAGTGTTCAATCTTCGTCTCATTTCACCTCCCAGCGCCGGCCAGTCTTGGTGCGCAGCGGCCGGCAGAGGCAGAGGCAGAGGGAGAGGGAGAGTCAGGGTGGGAGATCGGTCAGTGTGCATTATGCGGGGTGTGAATGTGATGGAGTTATGATAGAATTATGGCAGGAATAATGAGAGAGAGATAGAAAGATAGAGAGAGAGTGAGTGAGAGTGAGAGTGAGAGGGAATGCATTAAATTTGTCTTTCCTGCTGTCAATATTATTTGCTGCCTCTTTTATATTCCGCGTGGGTCTCTCTCTCTCTCTCTCTCTCTCTCTCTCTCTCTCTCTCTCTCTCTCTCTCTCTCTCTCACACACACACACACAGACCCACTTATCTAAAAAATCTCTTAATATCTACTCTCTCTATCTCTCTCTCTCTCTCTCTCTCTCTCTCTCTCTCTCTCTCTCTCTCTCTCTCTCTCTCTCTCTCCTTTATACCCTCACTTCTCCCCCACACCCACCACCTCCCCTCTCTCCCCTTACCTCTCCCTCCACCACACCACCCAACACTCTATCCCCTCTTACCCTCCTACTTCGTCTTCCCTTCGTCAGTAGAACCGCCGCCACAGAGCTACATGTTGCTTTTATCACACCACGATTCCTTCACCCCCGCCCCTCACCCCACTGTCAACACGCCCCCTGCCCCTGCCCGCCCCTCAGTACACACCAAACCGTAACAAGCACACGGAGGTAATTGTCAGATTGCAAAGGGGAAACACACACACACACTCTTACATTCACACACACACGCACATATTGTTTGAGTGTGCTTGTGTTAGTTTCACGGTTAGTTAATGTGTGTTTTTTTTTTGTTGTTGTTGTTGTTGTTGTTTTGGTGTTGTTGTTGTCTCTTCTTATTTTCCTTCTTTTTCTTTGTTTTCTTTTTTTTCTTTTTTCTTTTCCTCCTTTTATTTTTGTCTTGTAATCTGTGTGTGTGTGTGTGTGTGTGTGTGTGTGTGTGTGTGTGTGTGTGTGTGTGTGTGTGTGTGTGTGTGTGGAAAAGTCTCCCTCCATCTCTCTCTCTCTCTCTCTCTCTCTCTCTCTCTCTCTCTCTAGTGTGAAAGTGTTCTGACTCCTCTCACTCTAACTTTTAACTTTTACTGTTCCTTCAGAGCTGCGTCACACTACCTCTCTCCTCTCCTCTCCTCTCTCTCTCTCTCTCTCTCTCTCTCTCTCTCTCTCAGGTAACGGCGCCTCCCTGCTGTTCCTTTCACCACCTGCCGCCTCGTGCTGTTCCTCTGTTGTCACGCTGTCTCTACATCTGATTGCCTCTTCATTAGTCACCTCTCCATCTTAATCCTTCCTTCTAAAATACACTTAGTCTCTCTTTCCTTCCTCGTTCACCATTGTCTCTGTGTTTCTTCCTGCTCATTGTCTTTACTTTTCGTTCATCTGTTTATTTTTGTCTCTGCGTGTCGTGGTTTTCTTCTCCTCTTCGTTTATTTTTATTTAGGAGCAGCCGTGAATTAACCTCATTATTATTTTTTTTTCGGGGGAGAGGATGGTAGAAAACGAGACAGTAATGGAAGGAACAAGCAAAGCAAACTCCTGATACGATCATTTAAACACAAACACACACACACACACACACACACACACACACACACACAGAGGGGAGGGTTTGGAGGTGGTGTGACAGGGAGAGACGGGGAGTGGCAGGGTAAGGAGGGGAAGGGGAGAGGGGAGGAGATGAGGAAGGGGAGGAAAAGATAGGAAAAGGGAGAGCAAAAGGGACAAGATAGAACAGGGAACAGGGTAAGACAAGGCAGGGTAGGGCAAGGGACAGGGCAGGGAACAGGGTAAGGGTAAGGCAGAGAGGAGTAAGAGAAGCAGGAAGAGGAGGAGGAGGAGGAGGAGGAGTCGCCACCATCACCAGAAGCAGCAAGAGAGAGGCAAACAACCATATTTCAAGTCGCCAAACAGAATCCTCGCCCTGTGAAAATACGAGACTTGCGCGTGAACCGTGTGGACTCGCTTGACAAATGACGACACGGCTAGACCTCCGCGAGAACCCATTATTCCACTAATTGATGTGCAGACGCTGGCTTTATTTGCTTCTCATTAGAGCACGCAGCACCAGAAGCGGCGGTGGTGGTGGTGGGGGTGGCTGGCGGCTGGTGGCTGGCGAGGAGGGACGATGGTGGCAGTGGCGGCAGCGACAAATGCAACACATGTTAATTTCACAGCTGTTAAAATCTGATGCTTAAATTAGCAGTAAGAGTGGTGGTGGTGGTGGTGGTGGTGGTGGTTGTGGTGGTGGTGGTGGTAGGTAAGGAAGGAAAGTGGAAATAAAGTGGAGGGAAAAGTAAGTGTTTAGATGTGTTTGTGTGTGTGTTTCACTGTTTGATCTGCTGCAGTCTCTGACGAGACAGCCAGACGTTACCCTACGGAGCGAGCTCAGAGCTCATTATTTCCAATCTTGGGATAGGCCTGAGACCAGGCACACACCACACACCGGGACAACAAGGTCACAACTCCTCGATTTACATCCCGTACCTACTCACTGCTAGGTGAACAAGGGCTACACGTGAAAGGAGACACACCCAAATATCTCCACCCGGCCGGGGAATCGAACCCCGGTCCTCTGGCTTGTGAAGCCAGTGCTCTAACCACTGAGCTACCGGGCGTGTGTGTGTGTGTGTGTGTGTGTGTGTGTGTGTGTGTGTGTGTGTGTGTGTGTGTGTGTGTGTGTGTGTGTGTGTGTGTGCGTGTGTACAAACATGCCTGTTTAAGTCCTTTTTCTCTTCATGCACAGATATCCTCTCTCTCTCTCTCTCTCCCTCTCTCTCTCTCTCTCTCTCTCTCTCTCTCTCTCTCTCTCTCTCTCTCTCCTAGGTCGACAGGCTAACACCCTCTCCCAGCGCTCCAATTCTCTCTTCTGCACGCCACTCTCCCTCCTCTCATTCCACGCTGAGAGAGAGAGAGAGAGAGAGAGAGAGAGAGAGAGAGAGAGAGAGAGAGAGAGAGAGAGAGAGAGAGAGAGAGAGAGAGAGAGAGAGAGAGTGAATGGAGGAGAAAAAGGGATGATAGGAGGGGAGAATGACGGGAAGGAAGGAAGGAAGGGAGAGGAGGGAGGGAGGGAGAGAGGGAGAGGAGGAATGAGATACAGAGGAGAGGGAGAGGGAGAGGGAGAGGAAGGATAAGAAGGAGAAATATTGCAAAGTACTCTAAGTATCCTTCTCGTTATTCCTCTTTTTCTAGTTCCTTTAAAAAATTCCTTAATGTTTCTTGAAATTCTTGTATATTTTTATTTATATGCTCGAAAAAATAAATCAATAAAGGTTCTTGGAATATTCTTCACTAAATCCTCCCCTCCTCCTCCTCCTCCTCCTCCTCCTCCTCCTCCTCCTCCTCTTCTTCTTCTTTTCTTCTTCTTCCGGTTTCAATTTTAATATTTTACTGAATTGTAGTTTATATTCTTTTTTGTTTTTATTTCTGTTTTCTTTTTGCTTTTTTTTTTTTTTTTGTCAAGGGAGACTTAAAAAAACTTCAATTTCTTAAAACAAAAGCGCTCGTTAGAATTATATATGCGTGTCTCCCATTTTCTTTTCAGCATTTTCTTCCTCCATTTTTGTCTATTTTTATGTCCTACTTTGTCTTGGTTTATTTAATTTGTGTTCCCGTCTTTCTCTCTCTCTCTCTCTCTCTCTCTCTCTCTCTCTCTCTCTCTCTCTCTCTCCTCTTTCTCTTTTTCTCTTGGTTCCTTTCCTTTATCTGCAGTTAGACTTTCCTTCGTTTCTCTCTCTCTCTCTCTCTCTCTCTCTCTCTCTCTCTCTCTCTCTCTCTCTCTCTCTCTCTCTCTCTCTCTCTCTCAGTTTCCCTCACCCTTGTCTCTTTTCCTCTCATTGTTTCCTTTCAAGTCTTTCGTTTCCTTCCTTCCTTCCTTCACTCCTTCCTCCTTTCCTTACATCCTTCAGTTCGTGGGGTATTGCATTTCTCTCTCTCTCTCTCTCTCTCTCTCTCTCTCTCTCTCTCTCTCTCTCTCTCTCTCTCGTTTACATTAATTTCTTTTCCTCCTTTATTTAGTATTCCCTCCTGCCGCCGCTATGCCTCCTCCTATTCCTCCTCCTTGTCCTCCTCGTCCTCCTCCTCCTCCTCCCCTTCCTCCTCTTCCTCTTCCTCCTCCTCCTCCCGCGACTTCCCGCCATGATTTACAACTCACGTTTGTAATTTTTTGGACATGCAATCTTGGAGAGATTTTATCTACAATAATTCGCCAGATTTACACCCCGGAGGGAAGGAAGAAGGAAGAAGAGAGGAGGAGGAGGAGGAGGAGGAGGAGGAGGAGGAGGAGGAGGAGGAGCAAATGGAGAGTACGAGAGGAAAATGGAACGGAAAGAAAGACATGTAAAAGGAGAAACAGAAGGAAGAGGAAGAGGAAGACGAGGAAGAAGAAGAAGAGGAGGAGGAGAAAGAAGAAGAGGAAGAGGAGAAAGAAGATACAAGGAGATAAACATTGAAGAGTGAGGATAGGAAAGAAGGGAAATGTGGAGAAATTGGAGAGAGAGAGAGAGAGAGAGAGAGAGAGAGAGAGAGAGAGAGAGAGAGAGAGAGAGAGAGAAAGGATTGAAAAAGCAACATAAAGAATAGAACAATAAAACAAAGAATAAGAAAGGAATAATAAAAGAAGTGAGGATAAAAACAGGAAGAGGAGGAAGAGAAAAGAGGAAGAGGAAGATGAGGAAGAAGAGTGAAGAGGAAAAAAGGAAGAATAAAGAGGAGGCGTTACTCTTTTCTGTCCAACCCAATTTGGCTCTTGTTAATTAAAACGACATAATATGATGCACAGTACATACATTAAGAGGAGGAGGAGGAGGAGGAGGAGGAGGAGGAGGAGGAGGAGGAGGAGGAGGAGGAGGAAGGAAGGAAAAATATGAGAACTAGTCTTATTTTTCTTTCGTCTACCCTCCTCCTCTTCCTCCTCCTCCTCCTCCTCCTGCTCCTCCTCTTCCTGTTCTTGTAAAGTCTGAAGCAAGAAATGTGTAAATCAAGTAAGTCATCCTCTCTCTCTCTCTCTCTCTCTCTCTCTCTCTCTCTCTCTCTCTCTCTCTCTCTCTCTCTCTCTCGTCTAGTTTACTTGATCTCATCCTTTGTCCACTACCCTCTCTCTCCTCCCTCCCTCCCTCCCTCCCTCCCTCCTCCTCCCTCCTCCTTCCTCCTCCTCCTCCTCCTCCTTTCTATACATTCTATTTCCGTAATTCCGGGGCTTCATGTCTCCGCTTGAAGAAACTTGCCCAATAAAGCACAGAGAGTCTAATGGCTTTCACCATCCTCCATCCCCTTGCTATAACTTCTTGCGGGGCGGGGCGGGGCGGGGCGGGGAGAGAGAGGGAGAGAGGGAGAGGGATGTGTATGTCCTACTAATGTATCCTTTTCTACTACTCCTCTTCCTTCTCTTCTTCTTGTTCTTCTTCTTCTTCTTGTTCTTCTTCTTCGTGTTTATTTTTATTTTTGTTGTTAGTGTGTGATTTTTTTTTTATTTCTTATTCTTTTTGTTTTGTTTGTGCATTTATTGTGGTATATTTTCTCCTCCTTCTCCTCTTCCTCTTCCTCCTCCTCCTCTTCTTCCTCCTCCTCATTCTCCTGTTCTCCTCTTCTTCTTCTTCTTCTTCTTAGACATGCTACTTCTTTGTTTTCTATTCTCTTACTAAACCTCCTCCTCCTCCTCCTCCTCCTCCTCCTCCTCCTCTTCCTCCTCCTCCTGTTGCTGTCTGCTCTTTTCTTTGTCCTCCTCCTTTGTAATTCCTCTTCCTCCTCCTTTTCTCCTCTTCTTCCTAAACATGTTACTCCTTTGTTTTCCCTCCTCCTCCTCCTCCTCCTGCTCCTCCTCTTCCTCCTGTTGCTGTCTGCTCTTTTCTTTGTCCTCCTTTGTAATTCCTCTTTCTCCTCTCCTCCTGTTCTTCCTATACATGTTACCTCCTTTGTTTCTCTCCTCCTCCTCCTCCTCCTCCTCCTCCTCCTCCTCCTCCTCCTCCTCCTCTTTAAATCCACAGCACTGAAGATTACACCGAACGATTCACAGCATTCTTACGGATCACCAGTACGGATTACGAGATCTTACGGATGCGGGCGGGCGTGGGCGGAGAGAGAGAGAGAGAGAGAGAGAGAGAGAGAGAGAGAGAGAGAGAGAGAGAGAGAGAGAGAGAGAGAGAGAGAGAGAGAGAGAGAGAGAGTAGAGAGATGGAAAGAAACAAGGAATAGCAGAGAGAGGATAGGAAAGAGAAAGAGAGAGAGAGAAAAAAAAAAAGACTGAAAACAGAACGGGAAAAATAAATATGATAAAAATTACGGAAAGGAAAAATAAGAAAGAAAAGAAAAAGTGGAAAAATAAAGAAAAAACGGAAACAAGGAAATAAAAAAGAGAATCACGGAGAGAGAGAGAGAGAGAGAGAGAGAGAGAGAGAGAGAGGAAAAATTAAGGAAAGGAAGAAAGGAATGATGCATGGGAGAGGAAAGGAAGGAAGATGAAGGAGGGAAAGGAAAGAAGTACGGAGGGAAGGAGGGAAAAATAAAGAGTATGGAGTAATTAAAGAATGAAAGGAGAGGAGGAGAGGAGAGGAGAAGAGAGGAGAGGAGAGGAGAAGAGAGGAGAGAGAGGAGAGGAGAGGAGAGAGAGAGAAAGAGTTAGTTAAGGATATAATGATGAAGTGAAGGAAGGAATGAACAGGAGAGAGAGAGAGAGAGAGAGAGAGAGAGAGAGAGAGAGAGAGAGAGAGAGAGAGAGAGAGAGAGAGAGAGAGAGAGAGAGAGAGAGAGAGAGAGAAAGTAAAGCAAAGCATCAAAAAAAAATAATGAAGAAGAAGAAGAAGAAGAAGAAGAAGAAGAAGAAGAAGAAGAAGAAGAAGAAGAAGAAGAAGAAGAAGAAGAAGAAGAAGAAGGCCTATATAACAAATAATTAATGTAATGGCCGGAAACAAAAACTACTTTCTCTTAAATAACCAAAAAACTTTCTTTCCTCCATCACTTTTTTCTTTTCCTTCTCTTCCTCCACTTTCATCTTCTCTCCAAAATTACTTCTTTCCCTTCATCTTCATTTCTTTTCATTATTTTTATTACTTTTACCTGCATCATCAATTTTTCCCTCTATGCCTCTCTGTCTGTATCTGTCTGTCTGTCTGTATCTGTCTGTCTGTCTATCTGTCTGTCTGTTTT